>NW_006160128.1:3127072-3146384 GCF_000334495.1 Tupaia belangeri chinensis
TGCCCCCTATAGAAAAAAAAAAAAAAAAAAAAGCCTCTCCAAAAAAAACCCCAAAACAAGCAATACCTTGCTACATATTTCCTCTATTCCATTATTCTGAGTTGAATTGATCTTGAGAGACTGAATATGTACTATTATTATGTCTATGAAGAAAATTAGAAGATGCTTACTCTCTGTTAGGATGTTCTAATGAGGCACTCAGAGTGGTAGGGAAGAACTTTGGATTCAGACAGGGTTCAAACTCAAGTTGCCCAAACTCTTTGTCTTGATTTTCTTATTTACAAAAGTTAGTACTAATACCCATCTAGCAAGATAGTTAGGACTAAGATAATGAACTCTCAGTTCATATAGAGAAATGTAGAATAAATGATTATCTTTGTTTATAGCAGATGATGTTGAAAGAACGTCTACTTTCCCCTAGTTGTTCTCACATTGTTACTCCTAGATACAAATACAGATGAAATTATTTTATAATGTGAATATAGACTAGTAACTTATTAGATACTTAAAAGTAGGGGGTTAACACACAAAACACACACATATAATTTAAACATATACATCAGTTTTAATATATACTTTGATTCCAAAAATATTATAAAGTAGAAAAAAGTAATTCTTTGAAGTGAGAACATTTGAAATATTGTTTTAAGTAGCCAAAGGCAAGCCTGCATATTTCAGATGTTTACATTATTAATAATGGTCACTTTCCAAGGCTTCATATATCAGTTCTCCCAAATAATAATAGCAAACCCCTTTAAACTTTCTTCTGACTCATTAGTGACACTGTGTGGCCAGACATTTAAACAAATTTGCCAGACAGCATGTAGGGTTGCCAGAGAGAGAAAGACAGAATAGGGATGGGGGAAAGCAACCCCCAATGGGGTGTAGTCATGTCTCAATATCCTCTCCTCCATTCTTCCATCCTGTTGGGACTTGGGGCATGCATGCACTGGTGCATGTACACACACACACACACACACACACACACACACACACACACACACACACACACACACACACTCTCTCCTGGTGTGTATTTCAAGCCACTAGGCTAGGATTTGAACCGTGCAATTGGCTATGTAGGATCCAGCTCCCTTAACCACTAAGCTCTGGGGCCAGTTGGGACTCTGACTTTAAGTAGGAAAAGTAGATTTGCAACCAACTTTCCCTTAAAATAGACTGAGAAAAATGCTGACACTCTTAATCAATGTCACCTGGGAGTCATACCTTCAAATACTGCACTAATTTAACTTAATCAGATGCCATGTGACATTGGAACTCACTTTCATCCTTAGTCACTGGCAGTCCTTAGAAAATTGCTGCTGCAATGCTAATACAGATTAACTTTCTGATCTTAATTAATACACAGTTATTGAAGTCATTACAGTTTATAAAGGCTAAGGCTTGTAGCTCTTTAACTCTATTAAGATATGTCAATTTAGAAGGAAAACTGGCTATTTCTTTTTCTTTTACTGCTGGGTAATGACCACTAACTAAAATCCTCCTGTTATTAGGTTGTGTTCTTTGGCATTCATATACCGCTCATGTTATTACTGCAAACAGTTCCAGAAATGACAGAACAGGTAGAGATTATTGGAGAGTCAGTTATTCACCTGTAAAATTGACATAATGAAATAACAGCTAGTTAAAAGAGGGTGTGAGATTTACAGTGCATTTTTAGTATTTTCAAAAAAGGCACACAGAATTACTACTATTATTTAAAAAAATTAAGACAGATATTTGCTTTTAAAATTCTTTTTTAGATATTTTTGCTATAGGTATGTAAACTTGCTGGAGACATAGAGAGACAGAAAGCAAGAAATAATCCCCCAGGGGGAAAGGCCATGCTGCAATCCTTTCTCCTCTACACTCCTCCTGGGATTCCAGGCATGCACGCACATGTGCCTGGTGTGAGTTTCAAGCCACTGGGTTCAGGACTCCAAGTGCGGTTGGCCATGTGGGAATCCAGCAACTTAACCACTATGCCACTTGCTGGCCCCTGCACACAGAATTACATGGAAGAATATAAGGTTGAATATATTAAATTCACACTTTTCCTCCTTTCCTTTCCTTTTCTTCTTCTTTTAATAGCTAGAAAATGATACATGTGCTCACCAGGCAGAGAGAAAGAGAGTGAAAGAAAGCACCCTCTCCTGCAGTGGGGCATGGTCATGCCACAATTCCTTCTCTATTTCTCCAACCTGTCAGGATTTTGGGTACGCATTGGGGAGAGGATTCAAAGTGTGGTCAGCCATAAGGGATACATTTCCCTAAACTACTAGGCCACGCCTTTGCAATTTTCTTCTTTAAAGTTGAATCTTATTTTCTGTTACCTTAACTTTTAAGGAATGATACCTGAAATTTATTACAGACAAAATACAAGAGAGCTCAGTCAGGTGGCATAGTCTGCTGTGTACTAAACTGCTGTGCAGAATGCGATATGGGTGGCTGTGGGCTGGGATCCCAAAGTTGGCCTGAAAGCACATAAGTTGACCAAGATCCTGAGGAGCTGAGGATGGGGAAAAGGGAGTCATGGTATGACAAGCACCTGTTGAAGTGTGCTTTCTTCTCTTCCTCCACCTCTCTCTCATGTGCACAAACATAAACACACACATGTGCATATGTGCACACCAGCCATCATAAAATAAAACAAATGAGGAAAAAACACAAACTAAAACAACACTCACCTCCATACTTTGTCACTTTCTTATTTATCACATATTAAGTTTCAATGTTCTGTTTTTGGTATTGTCAAGGGTTCCACCATCTTTCCAGCTTTTGAACATTTAACTTTTGATCCCTTTTTCCTTTCGTAGTTCACTTTCTTCCCAAAGGCCACAACCAACAATGACATTCTAGTCTATCTTTTCTCTCTCTCCCTCTCTTTTTAATTTGACATATTTTTGCTATAGGGCACGTGAGCTTGCCAGAGAGACAGAAAAAGAAAGCAAGAAATCATCCCCCACGGGGGATGGCTACACTGCAGTCCCTTCTCCTCTAGTCTCCTCTTGGGATTTTGGGCATGCACACACATGTGCCCAGCCTGAGTTTTAAGCTGCTGTGTCTGGGACTTGAACTGTGGTTGACTACATGGGAGTCTAGTGGTATAGCCATTATGCCATCTGCTGGTTCCATCTTCTCTTTTACCTTATGTTTTCATTGACTTTGTTACCACCACATTCCCCAGTGAATTATATTATGTCCAGATTTCTGTGGAAGCCTTATATTTGGCTACCTTTCCTACAAATTTTTTTCTTCTGAGAAAACAGAATCATCAACTTGTAGAATCATACTATAAATTATGTAACATAAACTGTACCAAAAGAAGACAGGTAACTAACTATCTTAAGTCAAACTTTTTTTTTTTTTGAGATTTTTTTTTATATAGGGCGTGTGCGCTTGCGAGAGAGAGAGAGAGAGAGAGAGAGAGAGAGAGAGAGACAGAAGGCGAGAAATCACCCCGCAGGGGAGATGGCCACACTACAATCCCTTCTCCTCCATTTTCCTCTTGGGATATTGGGCATGCACGCACATGCGCCCAGTGTGCCGGGTCTGGGACTCAAACAGTGGTCGACTACATGGGAATCCAGCGACACAGCCATTATGCTAACTGCTGGTCCTAGTCAAACTGTTTTTAATATAAACTCATTTAGATCTATATACTTTCAGTTGACATCAAGGACAACCAAACCAGAGGATTATCTTTTTTTTTTTGGAGAGGTTTTCGCTATAGGGCGTGTATGCTTGCCAGCCAGACAGAGAGAGACATAGAGACAGAAAGCAAGAAATCACCCCCCAGGGGGGATGGTCATGCCACAATCCCTTCTCCTCCTCCTCTCGGGATCTTGGGCACGCACGCACATGTGCCCGGTGTGAGTTTTAAGCCACCGGGTCCAGGACCCGAACCGCGGTTGACTACACTAACTGCTGGTTCCCACCAGAGGATTATCTTGAGAAAGACTTTGAAGGAAGAAAAAGAGACTGATCTTTGCTAACAGATGATATATCACAGAATACTTGGCAGGCGGGGCGGAATTGAGAAAGTTTATATGTGACTTGTGTGCTGGGTATTTGCTTTTCAACAATGTCAGTAGTTGACATGTAAATATTTTCTCAAAATATTTAAAACCATACTGTCTCTGTTGTTATAGAGTCACAAACAAAATTATAGAAAATTATAAGAAATATTTTGAACATTATCTTTAAAATTCAGTATTTTGAAATTTTGAAAGTTGTTTATTAACTGTCAATAACTATGGAGTCTGAGCAAAAATTTTTGATATGTAAAGTAAATGTTTGTGGAAAAATGTAAAAATAAGTAAAAGAAAACACACACACACGGTACATGTGAATGCATTTCCCAAATTCTGACAGGATGGAGAAATGGAGGAGAAAAGACAGTAGTGTGACCATGGTCCATTTTGTGTGTGTGTGTGTGTGTGTGTGTGTGCTTTCTCAACTCCCCTCCCCCCCAACTTCATGCCTCTCTCTTGCTTTGGTGAGCACATGTGCACTCTGGCAATTAAAAAAGTAAAAAAAGGTTATGGGAAAATGGAATTAAAATATGTGTTTATTTTGATGCAGAAAATATTTGAAACCCATGTATTGTCTTCATAACATGCATTTTTCCATCAGCATTTTGAAGACCCCCTCACAAATTTACAAAGGTGTACCTCTTCTCCTTTCTACCAGGAAGGGCAAAACTTTAGACCCTGAGCCTGAAGATGGCAGCAGAAGAATATAAACAAATTTTACTAACCAGCCTTTATCAGTAGTTTCCCATTTATTTGATTTCCTGCAATTGCCACCCTAGATACTCAAGGTCTTTTATTGTTGTCTTCAGTTCTCTAAGAATTTATTTTTCTTTGTTGCAGATGCTATATATAAGCCAGTTACTCTTTCCTTGGCTATCTCCCACATACACATGAAGTACATATGTTAATAAACTTCTGTTTATGTTTTTCTTGTTAATCCGTATTCTGTTGTAGAGGTCCTAGCTAAGAACTCAGAAAGATAAAGGAAAAACATTTTTTTCCTCTTTTATAGTGACAGACAAGGTGATGCTTTTTGTGGCTCAGAAACTTGAACATATCTAGGTCCGTATAACTGACAGATATTCCTGATTTTTCTTTATATTAGAACGTTGATAGTCATGGCAGTCCCACCAAGACCTAGGTAAGTAGCCACTGTCATCAATATCCTCATATTGGTCACAATGCACTTTACTGAGGTCTCTTGAACCTGTTTCCTCAGAGTATTCTTTGTCCATGATAATAAATCCAGCATTAAGAAAAAAGCTGTGATTGTATTTTGTTGAACTCTCAAAGCTAGCTGATATTTATTTTGTTTCATAAGAATAAAATTTTGAGGCCAGCCGTTTGCAGGGTGGTTGAGGAATATGGATCCCATGTGGCTGACTATGTGGTTCAACTCTAACCTGCAGCTTGAAAGGCATGCTGGGTGTAGGGGTGTGCCCAAAAAACCCAAGAGGAGAATAGAGAAAAACAAATTGTGGCATGGTCATCCCTCTGGAGGGTGCTTTCTCACTTTCTCTCTCTTCCGGTGAGCTTAAGTGCCCTATAGCAAACTAAGTAAATGAAGAAGAAAAAAGAAAAGAGGAGGAGAAAAAGAAGAAAAAGAATAAAGAGGAGAAGATGGAGAAGAAAAAGGAGGAGGAGCAGGAGGAGGAGGAGAAGGTGATGAAGGCAAAGATGATGAAGATAAAAATTCCCAGGACTTTTTGGTTACATCACTGAATTTACACTAATTTTTGTTTTCCTTGGTGAAGGTCTGCTAAAGCACTGATTTGATACTAGTCATACTGTCAATCAATTGGCTACATTGTTATATGTTTATAACAACTTTTCTTGGTTTGATCTATATTTTAAAAATTGGCTTTGGGGAAGATATCTCTATCTATTCTGGCCTGTTGATTTTTAGGGTCAGCTATCAGAGGTTCAACCTTAGTCCTAAGGATATAATATATAAGTGATATTTTCCTTTTTAACCAATCTTTAGTTAATTAATACATGGATTCAACCAGTAAAAATTTGTGCCATGTCCTAGTATAACTTTGGCTTTTGCTTTTTCTTTTCTGCATTTATCTTTCTATGAAGCAATAATTTCATCAGATAACCAGAAACTACAGTGGCAGTTTTGGAGTGCTTTTGACATTACTTCAATTATTGACTTGAAAGAACTTTCAGAACAAAAGCAGGATATGATTCTTTATACTTAATGATTAGCATTTTTATTGTTAAAGCTTCAAAATGATATTTAAATAAAAATGTAAAAAGGTAATAGTTATTTAGTTAAGCCTTTCTTCCTTCCCATCTTTTGTTCCTTTTTTTTTGTTGTTCTCTCAAGTGACAGGATCTCACTAGCTGTTTTACCCAGGCTGGCTTGGAATTGATGATCTTCCTTCCTCAGGCTCTTTGAATAGCTGGGATCACAGGTGCATGTCATCATGCCTGGCTCATAAGATTTTCTGTTTTCTTTGCATAAAAGAGAAATAACTAGTTCATTGCATGAGAGCTCCTTCTTCATATCTGATTTTCAATATTCAATCCTAAGATTTTGATGGAATCAAGGGCCCAAGACACTATTCACACTGGTTGTAATAAGTCATTTTCATATATTAAAATGGGTCTGCCTGCATCTAAGACTTTCTTCCCTCTTGCAAAGGAAAGATAATTAGATTTTTATAGTAGTCAGTAACTCTTTAAGAGAAATTTTGATATAGAAAGCAAGTGCTCAATGGAAAAAGAGAGAGAGAGAGAGAAAGAGAGAGAGAGATGCAGAGAGACAGAAAAGTGGGAAATCCCCCCCCCCCCCCCCAGGGGGGATGGCCATGATGGAATCCCTTCTCCATTCTCCTCTCAGGATTTTGGGTGCACATGTGCACGCACACATACCTGGCCTGAGTTTGAAGGTGCTAGATTCGGTACTCGAACAATGGTCGGTCATGTGGGAATCCAGTGACATAACCATTACTCCATCTGCTGGTCTCTCTTTCTCCTTTTCTGGGATACTTATTTTCTATGCAAAAATGCATCATGACTTTTCCTGACAACCCAATAATTGATCAAAACCTAACTTGGATCATCAGGGACATACCCTAGCATATCCACATAGTATAGACAAACACATCAAATACAAAAAGAGGGAGAAAAGTCAGATAACAATCAATGATGGAGCATGTTCCTATTCCAAATAGCTTCTAACTAAACTTTGGGAGAAAAAAAGGTTTAACAGAGTTAAGCTAATTGCCTTGGTTAGTAGGTTATAAGATAAGAAGAAGAATATTCAGAGCTTTTAAATGTAAGTTTAAGTTTTCAGGTTGGTTCTATGGCCTGGTGGTTAAGGTGGGTCCCTAGGTAGCTTGAAACTCACTCTACGCACGTGTGCGTGCACACCCAAAATCCTGAAAGGAGAATGGAGAAGGGATTGCAGAAGGGATTGCAGTGTGGCCATCCTCCCTGGGGGGTGATTTCTTGCTTTCTTTCTGTCTGTCTGGTGAGTGCACGCACTTGATAGCAAAAAAAAAAAAAGAAAAGAAAGAAAAAAAAGAGGTTTACAAACTGTATTAAAAAGAAGTAATGATTGAGACAAGATGGCGGGCTTGCAGTGACAATCTGTCAAGGATTGAAAAGTAGTTTGTCTAAAAGTAGATTTTAAAAGCAATTTCTCTTCGGAACTTTTTTTTGTGCCACCTAAGAGGACTCTTGATTCATCATGGCAGTAGCAGCGATAAAATCTGTAATATCAAAGACAACCATCTTGAAACATTTCCTTCCAACCTAAAATGGAGCTTTATTTTGTGTTTGTCATAAATTTACATATTTTTCTCTTCCAAATGACTGTAATTGCAAAGTGGATCTTGCTTTGACATCTGATGGCAAGATGATTGTGTGCTACTACCCATCTGTGGACATTCCCTACGAACACACAAACCCTATTCCTAGACCAGATCCTGTGCATAACAATGAAAAAACACATGATCAAGTGCTGAAATCCTAGTTAGAAGAGAAAAGTGACCACCTTGAACAAGGACCCATAATAGAACAACTTAGCAAAATGTCCTTCACTACCAAGCACCATTGGTATCCTCATGGACAGTATCACAGACGTCGTAAGAAACTGGGCCCTCCAAGAGACAATGACATCGAGGTTCTCAGAGGAATCAGAAATGTGCTTCATTTGTCATCTAAGAAAACCCCATGTGGTGTATTCACTAATAGATTATGTAATAAAATAATAATAAAATTTCTTTTCATATATTTAAAAAAAAGAAATAATATTTCCATTAGGTCATTGGGAAAGTCATGGGGCCTTTTTCTATTATGTCATCACTTTGCTGATGAACTAATATTAATATTTCCCTTTGGACAAATATAACTGATTTAATAATTTTGGCTTAAAATTTGTTCTGTATTATGGGGCCAGCAGATGGTGTAGTGGTTACATAGCTGGACTCCCACATGGTCAACTAAGGTTTGAGTACTGGACTCAGTGGCTTCAAAATCACATGGGGCAGTGTGCCCAAGATCTTGGAAAGAACATGGAGGAGAAGGGACTGTGGTGTAGCCATCCCCTCTAGGGGGTGATTTCTCAATCTACCTCTTACTATCCCTGTCCCTCTCTTTCTCTGGCAAGTGCACGTGCCTTAAGGTAAAAACCTCTCAAAAAAAAAAAAAAGTTGTTCTGTGTTTTCTTCCTAACTATAATCAAATAGGAAAATTATATTAAAATATCCTAGTTAGGCAAGTCTTAGGGATTTATTTCCATACAAAAAATTCAAATTTGAATCTCCTACCTTCTCTTTATTGGTTTTACAAGAAAATAGAAAATTTTATGTTAAAATCAGACAATGATATAGAACCTCTCTAAAAAAAGATGAATTCTTACAGTGGTTCTAAGATCCTAAGATTTTTTAGAAACTTAAATTTTAAATTTCAGATACTTAGTTAATTCAAAGACTTTAAGCTAATACTAATTTGGCAACTGATAAATAACCCAGAATATATAACAATATAATTGGTATTCTTGTCACAAACAAGTTAAAAAGGATATGTGAAGGCTGAAGAATGATTGTGCAAAGTAATAAATACATGATTATGTTTTGTTTATTACCAAAAAATGATACTATTTTTCTTACAGTAAGAATTATCTGATTGTGGGTCAGCAGTTGGTGTGGTGGCAAAGCTTAGCTGGATCCCACATGGCCGACCATGATCAGAGTCCTGAGACT
Organism: Tupaia belangeri chinensis; assembly: GCF_000334495.1. Lineage (NCBI taxonomy): Eukaryota > Metazoa > Chordata > Mammalia > Scandentia > Tupaiidae > Tupaia > Tupaia belangeri. The sequence continues at coordinate 3,136,323 of NW_006160128.1, forward strand.
GGCAGCTTCAAAACCACACTGGGGGGACCAGCAGTTAGCGTAATGGCTATGTCGCTGGACTCCCACGTAGTCGACCACGGTCCGCGTCCTGGACCTGGTGGCTTAAAAACTCATGCCAGTCGCATGTGTGTTTGTGCCCAAGATCCCGAGAGGAGAATGGAGGAGAAGGGATTGCGGTGTGGCCATCCCCCCTGGGGGGTGATTTCTCGCTTTCTGTCTCTCTGTCTCTCTCTGTCTTTCTGGTGAACACACGTGCCCTATAGCGTAAAAAAAAACTTCTCCAAAAAAAGAAAAAAAAATCACATTGGGTATGTGTGTGTGTACGTGTGTGCCCCAAATCTCCAGAAGATAATGGAAAAGGAATTGTAGTGTAGCTATCTTCCTTTGGGGGGAGAGAAAGTAATTTCTCACTTTCTCTCTCTGGCAAGCACATGAGTTCTGTGGCAAAAATCTAAAGAAAAAAAGAATCAACTGATTGTGCCAGAATATAAGAGAAAAAAAATGGAAAAATAAATATTTGGGACATTATACAATAAATATGGAAGTTCTGAAGGGAAATAACTTTTATTTGTTTGGCAATAATAACGATCTATAATGAATTTATAGGAACATTATGTGTGTTACAGTCTGAATGCTTGTGCACCTCCCCATTCATATGTTGAAATTCTAACCCCAAAGATGGTATTAGGAGATGGGGTCTTTTGGGAGATGACTAGGTCATGAAAAACGGAGCTGTCATAAGGGGTTAGTATTCTTATGAAATAGGCTTAAAGGATCTTGCTCACTCCTCCAACATAAGAATACAGAAAGAAGGCACCTTGATTTTGAACTTTTCAGCTTCCAGAACTGTGAGAAAAAAATTCTGTTGTTTATAAATTGATTGGTTTATGGTATTTTTATTATATTTTATTTTACTATAGTAGACTAAATAGGCAATGTGTTAAAAATCTTAACAAAATCTGTTTCATGATGTGGGTTTTATTCATAAGAAGACAAGATCTATGAACCCTGTAAATTATTACTGAAACTTCTTTTTATTGTTGTTGTTGTTAAAAATGACCAAGTGGCAGGATCAGCAGATGGCATAATGGTTATGTCCACTTGAGTCCCATGTAGTTGGGGAGTTTGAGTCCCAGACCCAGTGGCTTGAACCTCATGCTGGGCACGTGTGCATGTGTGCCCAAAATCCTGAGAGGAGAATGGAGAAGAGATTGTGGTGTGACCATGCCCCCTGGGGAGTGATTTTTCACTTTCTGTCTCTGTCTCTCTGGCGAGTGAATGCACCCTATAGCAAAAATCTCTCTTAAAAAAAAAAAAAAAAAAGACCAAGTGGCCCAACTGTGTTGGTGCAGATGAAAGGATGCCACTTTGCAATACTGGAACTACATGAGATGGCTTAGGGTTTGGTCCCCAGCTGGACCTGAACATGCTGGATATGCCTGTGATCCTGGCTGGCCGGAAGGCTGGGAGTTGGGTGAGGATGACGGAGTGGTAAGATCCTGTAAGCAATTCCAGTCTCTCTCTCTTTCATGGAATAAATAAACTTAAAAAATAGGTAGCCAACATATTTTATGCCCAGAAAACAAAGGTCCCCCCCCTTTTTTAAGAGAGACTTTTGCCATAGGCATGTGAGCTTGCTGGAGAGACAGAGAGACAGAAAGTGAGAAATCACCTCCTTGGAGGATGGCCATGCTGCAATCCCTTCTCCTCCATTCTCTACTCCGGATCTTAGGCACACATGCATATGTATCCAGCATGAGTTTTAAGACACTGTGTCTGGGACTCAAACTGTGGTAGACTACATGGGAGTCTAGTGACATAACCATTATACCATCTGCTGGTTCCCAAGGGTCCCTTTTTTTTATAGCCAAGATATTCTAATAGCTCTCTGGGTTTATGGCATTAAACTGTTTTAAACAAAAGTTTCTAATAATCATGAGTACTTACTGATGATTGAAAAATATTGTCTTTAAATATTTCTTCCCTTTACTTATAACTTATGTTAATATTTTGTCTTCTCTGACAACTCTTCTTGATTTTGCTTTTCCAAAATCCAGAATAATAACACTATTAAGATGTCTTTTATATCTCAGCAAAAATTGACCTTCTTGGGTGGCTACTAGAAAATACAAATGTTTGTATATTTCTCCGTATAAAAGGAAGGATGCTAAAATATGTGACATTTTCATGTCTAGACTGAAAGTCTACAATCATGGTTTTGAGGTACTATGCAAACTTTGATAATAAATTATTATTATTTTTTATTTCTGATAGAGCATGTGCATGCATGAGAGAGAGAGACCTAGACCTTCCAAAGGTCTGGCATGCCGCAGACCCTTCCCTCTAATTCAGTGCTAGAGTGCAGAACTCGTTCACTTGGTGTTGAAGTGTGCCTCAGGACAATGGTGTGAGGATGCCTCAGGATGATGGTATGAGCACAAGCAGTGACTAGTGCCTGGTGGAGTAGTGAGGAAATGTATAGGGTGAACCTTGGGTGTGGGCAGCCATATGCCTTCCAGGGATTTTCTTATATATTTATTTTTCTTTATTCATAATAGAGCATGTGTGTGCGCATGAGTGAGAAAGAGAGAGAACACTTACTACAATTCCCTTCCTTCAGCCCTCTGTCTGGTTGGATCTTGGGCACTTGCATGCATGTCTGGCATGTTTCAGGCTAACCATACCAGGGATTTGAATACTGGTTGCACATGGAATCCAGCTTCTTGGGGCAACACATTATTGCCATGCCATAGAGTTGGCCTCCAGTGTTTTCTTTTTTCTTTTTGTTTTCTTTTGAATTTTCAGAGGGTGTATATTGGGATCCTAAGTATGGGCACATGTACCAACTGTGACTGAGGGTTAAACAGGCTAGGGACTCAGACTAAAGCTGCCATGTGGCTCCAGTACGTGAGGTACTCTATTGACAGTACCATAGAGGTTGGGCTTGATAATAATCTTGTTTTAGTGTTTATCTGTATTACAGTAGCTAAATGTATAATCTGTAGAGCCTTAAGAACTTCACTGCACCTGCTGTTAAGCTATGTAGTTCAAAAAATTATTATGCAATAAAGACAAAATTTGATATGACATTTGCAGAGATCAAAACCACCACCATAGGAAATCTAATATACAGTTGCAGTCCACAAAAAAGTGGTGCACATATAGACTTATCACATTTTCAGAATATAAAGGTCTAATTTAATCTGAACATTGACCACAAGTGGGAGAATAAGAAGTGAATTGAAATTATAACTTAAAAAACTGTACTATGACTTGCAAAACAGATAAACTGTGCCAAACTATGACATGGAACACAAACTGTCTTAGCTAAATTGTTTTAACACTAGCTGGTTCAGACCATATGTTCTAAGATATGATCATGAACAATTTGATTTACTAGTAACTACACAGTCATATATTCCAAAGATAATACTGCTGACTATTTTAGCAACTTGCCTAGATTATGAAGTCTGACCAAGCCTTACCCAGATCTTATTTTTACCTAAAAGCATCCTATGACCAACACTAGCATAAACAATATATATATATATATATATATATATTTTGAGAGGTTTTTGCTACAGGGTGCATGTGCTCGCCAGACAGACAGAGAGAGACATAGAGACAGAAAGCGAGAAATCACTCCCCAGGGGGGATGGTCACGCCGCAATCCCTTCTCCTCCATTCTCCTCTCGGGATCTTGGGCACGCACGCACATGTGCCCGGCGTGAGTTTTAAGCCACCGGGTCTGGGACGCGAACCGCGGTCGACTACGTGGGAGTCCAGTGACATAGCCATTACACTAACTGCTGGTTCCCAACAATATTCTTTATAACTTGACCTTTGGAGACATTATTGAGACTCTATCAAGGTGATGTCCTCCCTTTCTGCAAATGTGATACCCAAATTTATTTTATTTCTTTATTGCTATAGTGTGTGTGTGCCCACCAGAGAGAGACAGAAAGGACAGGGTGTGGTCATGCTGCAATCCATTCTACTTTACTCCTTCATCCTGTCATGATGTTGGGCACATACACACATGCCTAATGTTTTTTTCAAGCAGCCAGGGCCAGGATTTGTACTGTGGTCAACTCATGTGGAATCCAGCTCCCTTAAGTACTAGGCTATGGGGCCAGCCCAATATACACTTTTAAAAAATTGACTTATAGGTTATCCTGGTGGGTTTGTGTGAGAGTCTGACATGTATGTAGCTCAGTAGTATACATCTAGTAACATTTATTATTCTCAAACACCAACTTTATGCCTTTCTCCTGTTTAAGTGTATTAAGACCTATCTCCCAGTCTGCCAATCCATGTCATTAATATATTTTTTTTTTGGAGAGGCTTTTGCTATAGTGCGCATGCACTCACCAGACAGACAGAGAGAGACAGAGAGACAGAAAGCGAGAAATCACCCCCCAGGGGGGATGGCCACACCGCAATCTCTTCTCCTCCGTTCTCCTCTAGGGATCTTGGGCATGCATGCACACGTGCCCGGCGTGAGTTTGAAGCCACCAGGTCTGGGATGCGAACTGCAGTTGACTACATGGGAGACTAGCGATATAGCCATTACGCTAATTCTTTTTTTTTGTATTCATATATGTCTTTTAAGAACTTTCTATTTTAAAATAACTATAGACTCAAAGAAAGTTATAAAAATTATATAGAGAAGTCCTCCGTACCCTTTACCCAGTTTCCCCCATTATAACATTTTATGTAACTATAGTATAACATTAAAATAAGGAAACTGTTAGTGGTATGATGTATTTGTATGGTTCTTTGCCATCACACACAAAAATATCCTGCTGGTCTCTAGTATGTGAATTTTAGGCACTGGCTTTTTTCACTCAGCATAATGCCCCCAATGTCTATCCAAATTGTTACATGTAAAATAGTTTGTGCTTTCTTATTGTTATTTCCAGTTTTGGGATATTTGAAATCAAGCAGACCATTTATATTTAATGTAATTATTGATGTGTTAAGAGTTTACATGTGCAATTTTTTTTTCATTTTCTGTATTTTTTATTTTTTCCCCTTTTCTTTTGTTTCTCTGTCTTCTGTTTCTTTCTTTCCTATGGATAACTTGAACATATTTTTAGAATTCTATTTTGAGTCTCAGCCTAGGTGGTATAGCTGACAGCATACTAGACTGCTGTGACGGAAGCCCACATGGCTGATCACAGGTTTGAACCCTTGGGCAGACTGAAAACAGGTGAGGATGCAAACAAGTGCCCAATATCTTGAGGAGCTGGAGGGATCAGGAAATGGAATCATGCTATGACAAGACCCTATTGAGAGTGTTTTTGTCTTTCTTTTGCATGTGTGTGCACATGTATTCTCTATCTTTAAAAAAGTCCATTTTGATTTATCTATAATGTTTTTGAGTATACCACTTTGTAGATTATTTTAGTGGTTATCTATATATTACTTATCAAGTATTGGGTCATTGGAAAAATCATCATGCATTTTTACATAGAAAAACATAGAAAAATATGCATGACTCTTCTGACAACCCAATAGATTATGAGCTCCTCTAGTATAAGATTTCTTTTCTGTTCTTTTAAAATTGCCTATATTATCTGTGCCATGAAGATGATAGGTGATCTATAAGTGTTATAATATATTAAGCCCAGGGTCAAATTACTAGGCTTATGAATAAAGCAAAGAATAAAGTACTTTTCTCAAGTGCCTTTAAGAGAAAATGGTAAGAAACAGACAAGGAGTTTTAAATGGCCCAGCTCTGGGTCACACCAGGAGCTGAGAGCTTGTTGCCTCATGTTAGCATCTTGACACCTAATGCACCTTGATTACATTATCTGTAAACTCAAGAGTCAGTACACATGCTTACTTCTAGGCAGTACATTATAGAATATTTATTACTGTTATGAAGAGGCATAATAACCCTTGCTACCTATATATCTCAGAAGGGTGTAGTACAGATTAAGAGAAAATACTAATTAGGCACTGCTAAGTCCCTAGAAGAGAGGTTATATAAATACACGCTACTATTGTTCAGTATAAGTGACTAAAGTATCCTTTTATGATCATCATCAAGTATTTTTATAATAAAAGAAACAAGAACTCTAAGTACGGATTAAGCTATTCTCTCTGAGATAAGTTAAACAAAATTTAATGTGAAACATTAATTCATTGTAAAACTTAAACTCCATATACGAAATTATTGTCATAAGCAGAAATATACATAGTTACTTTAAAGAAATAAAATGCTAGTTTTTCAGTTTTGGAATATATGGAGTCAATCATTCTATCTACCTAACTATTAACACAGATAGATGTAGATATAATCTATAGACAGATATAATCTATAATCTATAGGTGTATATAGATAGTTAAGATGACAGATAGCTAGATATAGATAGATAAACAGATTTATGGACTAGTTGGCCTAACCATGTTACATTAGAGCTTTAATATGTAGTAGAAACTTATTCTGCCCTATCGCCTGTTACTTAATTATCTGAAAACAAACTATAAATTGTAGTGAGCTCAAAGTAGGAAAAGATAGTTTTCCAAGTATTTGAGCATTGGGAAATAAAAATAGGGAGTTGAGAGAAGGATCAGAAGACAGAGGGAGAAGAAAGAATTCCTTAAGTGGTGGAGTAAGGATAGGGTGGGGATGGGAAGTTAGGGGTAAAAAGACATAAAAATCTTGTATAGAGGGACTTTCCCCTTCTGTTACCCTTATAATTCCTCTCAATTATTCCTATAGCAACAGGGAAACTAGATTCTTTTAGTTTTTATTTATTTATTTTTTAACTAATCTATACTGTGCTCTCTCTCTCTCTCTCTCTTTTTGTTTTGTTTTGTTTTTTCTTTTTTTGGAGAGGTTTTTGCTATAGGGTGTGTGCGCTCACCAGAAAGACAGAGAGAGAGAGACAGAAAGTGAGAAATCACCCCCCAGTGGGGATGGCCACGCCGCAATCCCTTCTCCTCCATTCTCCTCTCAGGATCTTGGGCATGCATGCACACACGCCTGGCGTGAGTTTAAGTTGCCGGGTCCGGAATTCGATCTGTGGTCGACTACATGAGAGTCCAGAAACATAGCCATTATGCTAACTGCTGGTCCCATTTCTCTTTTTCAAAAAGAATGATTTTATTTAACTTTATTTATTTATTTAAAATTGGCTAGAGAGAGAGAGAGAAAGAGAGGGAGAGAGAGGGAGGAAGCAAGCCACCAGGTCTAGGACTTGAAGCATGGTTGGCCATGTGGGAGTCCAGTGCCCTTAAACACCACCACCTGCTAGCCCCTATAGTGCACTCTGCAAAGGGTATAAAGATACACATCAAAGAGAGACGAATACACATGCCCACATAATAAAATACCATGAAGCTAATAAAATAATGCATAAGCAGATACGGTTACAAGAAAGCTTTCATATAATGTTAAGTTCTTAAAGGATATGTGTATATAACAATATAAATCTATGCTCATAGGGGGAAAAATGGGAAGAAATCAAGTGTTAGCATATCTGAGTTGGGGCCAGCAGGTGGCATGGAAGTTAAGGTGCTGGATTCTCATGTGTTCAACCATGGTTTAAGTCCCAGACCAGGTGACTTGCTTTCTCACTTTCTTTGTCTCTCTCTGGCAAGTGCATGTACCCTATAGCAAATTTAAAAAAAAAAATAAATAAAATTAAATAAATAATTAAATCCATATTTGAGTTAAAACATGGTGAGATTGTACATGACTTTTCCCCTTTTCTCTATTTTTCAAGTATATAATGATAACAAAAACCAATTTTTAGGAGATATAAATATGATAACATAGAAGATAGCACATGATAAATGCAACATGATTAAACCAAATAAACCTTATCATAAATATTTAAAATGGAGAGAGTAAGTGTGGCAAGTATATTAATTAAAATCTTAATGTAGGAAATGATAAATGCAACATGATTAAACCAAATAAACCTTATCATAAATATTTAAAATGGAGAGAGTAAGTGTGGCAAGTATATTAATTAAAATCCTCATGTAGGAAGAAACATCTGAACTGAACCCAATTCAAAGACAGATATGATTTCAAAGTAAATGTATTTTTAAAAATATAACTATTTATTAAATTAAATTAATTAATTATTATTATTATTTTAAATTTGCTATAGGGCATGTGTGCTTACTTACGAGAGAGAGAGAGAGAGAGAGAGAGAGAGAGAGAATGAATGAGAAAGTAAGCTGCCAGTTCTGGGATTCTAACTGAGGCTGGACATGAGTCCAGACCTTAACTAGTATGTCACCTGCTGGCCCAAAAGTGAATGGATTTTAATGAAAAGAGATGAGCATAGAAATAAAGACTGGTTAGATGGCCTAGATGATAATGACTTGAAATGTAATAAATATCAACAGATTTATAGAATGACTAAATAATTGAATGAGACTAAGAACTGAAAGCAAGCCACTGTGCTGGTCTATTGATACAAAGATTAAAGACAGTAATAGGGATGGTCCCATAGTGTAGTGGTTAAGTGTTGTGCATACGGAGCTGAATCACAAATGGATGACGATCTCAACCTTGGCTCTTGGAAAAAATATGCTGGATGCATGGGTGTGCATACCTAAAATCCTGATGGGATGGAGAAAGGGAGGAAAAAAGGACTGGTGTAACCATGTTCCCTATTAAGGAGTGCTTTCTCTCTCTCTCTCTTTCTCTCTCTCTCTCTCTTTCTCTGGCTAGCAAACATGATCCCTGGCAATTTTAAATAAAATAAAACAACAAAAATACTCGGTGAGGGTATGGAAAAATAGGCACTTCACAATATGTAAGAGAGTATTAATCAGTAAACTATTTTCTGGAGGCAATTAGGCAATACATGATCCAAAATCTAAAAAAAAAGAAGGGAGAGCTGGCTCTCAGGTACAGTGGTAATACCATACTCGAGAAAGGTTGGATTCCCTATGGAGACTGTGGTTTGAATCTCTGGCTCAGTCAGCCTGAGGCATGCCAGGCAGGCATTCAAGCTAGGGTCCAAGATCCTGGGGCCAGAGGACTGGGGGAAAGGAATTGCTGTGTGACCAGATACTGCGATATAAGAATACTCATGTTTCTTTCTCACTCATGAATGCACAATGTGCTTTATCATGAAGAAAGACAAACAATAAAAAAAGAAGGCATACCTATTGATCTAGCAATTCTTTTTTATTTTTATTTTTTTGAGAGGTTTTCACTATAGGGCACGTGTGCTCGCCACACAGACAGAGAGAGACATAGAGACAGAAAGCGAGAAATCACCCCCCAGGGGGGATGGTCACACCGCAATCCCTTCTCCTCCTTTTTCCTCTCGGGAACTTGGGCACGCACGCACACGCGCCCGGCGTGAGTTCTAAGCTACCGGGTCCGGGACGCGAACCACGGTCGACTATGTGGGAATCCAGCGACATAGCCATTATGCTAACTGCTGGTTCCCTTGATCTAGCAATTCTATGAATTTTAAAAAATAATGAAACATGTAAATATATATGAATATTCCTCACAGCATTATCTATTTTAATGGTGAAAAATGGTACACAAATCAAATGTCTAGTAATAAAAGATGGATTGAATTTTGACCGCCAAAGACCTTCTGCCCAGAATTCACCCTCCTGCTTCCCAGTCTAGCCGGGAGCCAGGATAAGCCAATCATCAGTTATCTCTATTTGAGTTCTGAGCAGCCTCATTCAGGGATTTCAGTCACCAAAAACACCCTGTCCAGACTTCACCCTCCTCCTCCTCAGTCTACCCAGGAGCCAGGTTAGAGCATCCCACTTATTCTGTCTCTTTCCATCTTTATCTATTTTTAATTAAAAGATTTTTTTAAACTTAGCTCTCTGCTGCTCTTTTGTCTTTCTAATTCTTATCTTTTCCCCTGCCCCAATAGGATTAGCCAATCAGCAGCCATCTATATTTTAGCTCTGAGTGGTCCCATTCATGTGGTGCACTAACACGCCACGCAGTTTTCATTTTTGACAAAAAAATTTTGTCTCCTCTTTTTCTTATTCTTTTTGTCTTACTTTTTCCTCTTCCTTTTTTTTTTCTATTTCTTTTCATTTTTTTTTTTTTTT
>NW_006160128.1:3148989-3172983 GCF_000334495.1 Tupaia belangeri chinensis
TAAAATCCTCAGGTAGGAAGAAACATCTGAACTGAACCCAATTCAAAGACAGATATGATTTCAAAGTAAATGTATTTTTAAAAATATAACTATTTATTAAATTAAATTAATTAATTATTATTATTATTTTAAATTTGCTATAGGGCATGTGAAAGAAAGAAAGAAAGAGAGAGAGAGAGAGAGAGAGAGAGAGAGAGAATGAATGAGAAAGTAAGCTGCCAGTTCTGGGATTCTAACTGAGGCTGGACATGAGTCCAGACCTTAACTAGTATGTCACCTGCTGGCCCAAAAGTGAATGGATTTTAATGAAAAGAGATGAGCATAGAAATAAAGACTGGTTAGATGGCCTAGATGATAATGACTTGAAATGTAATAAATATCAACAGATTTATAGAATGACTAAATAATTGAATGAGACTAAGAACTGAAAGCAAGCCACTGTGCTGGTCTATTGATACAAAGATTAAAGACAGTAATAGGGATGGTCCCATAGTGTAGTGGTTAAGTGTTGTGCATACGGAGCTGAATCACAAATGGATGACGATCTCAACCTTGGCTCTTGGAAAAAATATGCTGGATGCATGGGTGTGCATACCTAAAATCCTGATGGGATGGAGAAAGGGAGGAAAAAAGGACTGGTGTAACCATGTTCCCTATTAAGGAGTGCTTTCTCTCTCTCTCTCTTTCTCTCTCTCTCTCTCTTTCTCTGGCTAGCAAACATGATCCCTGGCAATTTTAAATAAAATAAAACAACAAAAATACTCGGTGAGGGTATGGAAAAATAGGCACTTCACAATATGTAAGAGAGTATTAATCAGTAAACTATTTTCTGGAGGCAATTAGGCAATACATGATCCAAAATCTAAAAAAAAAGAAGGGAGAGCTGGCTCTCAGGTACAGTGGTAATACCATACTCGAGAAAGGTTGGATTCCCTATGGAGACTGTGGTTTGAATCTCTGGCTCAGTCAGCCTGAGGCATGCCAGGCAGGCATTCAAGCTAGGGTCCAAGATCCTGGGGCCAGAGGACTGGGGGAAAGGAATTGCTGTGTGACCAGATACTGCGATATAAGAATACTCATGTTTCTTTCTCACTCATGAATGCACAATGTGCTTTATCATGAAGAAAGACAAACAATAAAAAAAGAAGGCATACCTATTGATCTAGCAATTCTTTTTTATTTTTATTTTTTTGAGAGGTTTTCACTATAGGGCACGTGTGCTCGCCACACAGACAGAGAGAGACATAGAGACAGAAAGCGAGAAATCACCCCCCAGGGGGGATGGTCACACCGCAATCCCTTCTCCTCCTTTTTCCTCTCGGGAACTTGGGCACGCACGCACACGCGCCCGGCGTGAGTTCTAAGCTACCGGGTCCGGGACGCGAACCACGGTCGACTATGTGGGAATCCAGCGACATAGCCATTATGCTAACTGCTGGTTCCCTTGATCTAGCAATTCTATGAATTTTAAAAAATAATGAAACATGTAAATATATATGAATATTCCTCACAGCATTATCTATTTTAATGGTGAAAAATGGTACACAAATCAAATGTCTAGTAATAAAAGATGGATTGAATTTTGACCGCCAAAGACCTTCTGCCCAGAATTCACCCTCCTGCTTCCCAGTCTAGCCGGGAGCCAGGATAAGCCAATCATCAGTTATCTCTATTTGAGTTCTGAGCAGCCTCATTCAGGGATTTCAGTCACCAAAAACACCCTGTCCAGACTTCACCCTCCTCCTCCTCAGTCTACCCAGGAGCCAGGTTAGAGCATCCCACTTATTCTGTCTCTTTCCATCTTTATCTATTTTTAATTAAAAGATTTTTTTAAACTTAGCTCTCTGCTGCTCTTTTGTCTTTCTAATTCTTATCTTTTCCCCTGCCCCAATAGGATTAGCCAATCAGCAGCCATCTATATTTTAGCTCTGAGTGGTCCCATTCATGTGGTGCACTAACACGCCACGCAGTTTTCATTTTTGACAAAAAAATTTTGTCTCCTCTTTTTCTTATTCTTTTTGTCTTACTTTTTCCTCTTCCTTTTTTTTTTCTATTTCTTTTCATTTTTTTTTTTTTTTTACCTTTCTCACTTTTCTATTCAGTCCCCATACACTGATTTTCTAGACAGGTCTAGATGCTCAGTAGTCAAATATCTGAATACTTTCAGGGTCAGATTAATCCTCAACTTTTATTGAATCAGTGGTGCAAAGGGAGAAAAATGGTACTGTTAACAGACTGCAGGTCACCTCCTTCAGCATTCCTCTGATTGTTCATATTTAACTCCAAAAAATAGGAAAAAATATATAACCCATCAGATGACCAGAAATTACCACAGAGGCACTAGAAATATGAGAAACCAAGAAAATATCTCTCCTCTAATGAGAAAGACTAACTCCTCTTCCTCCACAAAGAATACGAGGAAACTCAGGGAAATGTCAGATAAAGAATTAAAAATACTCAGTGACAAAGCTAACAAAAATGCAAGAGATTAGAGATAACAAACTCCAGAAGATGTAGGAGAAAAGAGACACCAAGTTCCAGGAGGTGAGGAAATTCTTCCATGATCTGAAAGAGGGGATACATACCATAAAAAAGAATCAAACAGAATTGTTAGAGATGAAGGTTTTAATACAGGAAATCAAGCTTCCATTTCAAATATCAAAAGTAGATTAGATCATGCATAAGACCAAATCTCAGATGTAGAAGACAGAACCTCTGACCTAGAGAAATTCTCCAAAAAGACTGATAAAATAATCCCCCAAAATGAGAATAATATATGAGTAATACTAGATACTATTAAATGCCCAAACATGCAGATAATTGGTATCCCAGAAGGTGAAGAAACTAATAAGGGCATTGATAATCTATTCCATGAAATCTTGGAAGAAAACTTTCCAAACCTAGAGAGGCGCTCAAATATCCAGACCCAAGAAATATAAAGGATCCCACATAGAATCAACCTAAGAAGATCTTTCCCAAGGCATATCATAGCCAGATTGACCAAAACCACAGACAGAGACAAGATATTAAAATTGGCAAGAGAGAAACATCAAGTTACTTTCAAAGGATATCCCATAAGGCTAATGTCAGACCTCTCATCACAAACAATGCAAGCAAGGAAATAATGGGAAAATATATTCAAACTGTTAATTGAAAAAGAATTTCAACCAAGAATACTATACCCGGCAAGATTATTTTTCATATGGGACAAAATGACAACAACATTTTAAGATAAACAGAACCTAAACGAATTTACCAACACCAGATCAGCTCTCTAAGAAGTGCTGAAAGGAGTACTATACCAGGAAAAATAAAGTCGGACACATAGAAATAAGAGTACAAGAAACAACGAAGAGAATGGCCAACCTAATGGTAGGGACTAGTCTGGAGTTGCATGTTAACTTCCAGAGTTTAAATGGAAAGATCAGACCACAGTAACACTGCAAACTCAATAGAAGAGAGATTAGTTACATGAATCTGAACTAAAACATTACTTTAGATCAAAACATTACTTTAGACTAAAACATTACTGATTTTCTCCTATGCTTTGATTTCCATATTTACAGATTTGTGCCTTTTCTTGAACTGTTGATAAATTCATCTACCTACTATTTGAACTGAATCCTATCTTTTTCCTGGCTTGAAGTTTTAAGCAATTTCCTCTTAAGAGTTTTTGATTTTGATCTATTAAAACTAAAACTTTTTTTTGAAATAAAAAAATCCATTAAAAATACCTATTAATACCTATTTAATGACTGTAGTAAGCTATATAGCCCCAGCGAGGTGCTACTTTATAGTATGTTCACTATACTCACTGAGGTTTATGCCTAAAGTCAGACATGTGTTCACAAATACGTATATATCAGTTGTGCTTGCTACTGAAAATCTTTAAGTTAATTAAGATTTTTACTTTTTTAAGAGGTTTTTGCTATAGGGAACATGGGCCCACCAGAAAGAGAGAGACAGAGAGACAGAAATTGAGAAATCACCCTCCAGGGGGGATGGACATGCCATAATCCCTTCTCCTCCAGTCTCCTCTTGGGATCTTGGGCACGCATGCACATGTACTCGGCGTGAGTTTAAGCCACTGGGTCCAGGACTCAAACTACAGTTGACTACATGGGAGTCCAGTGAAACAGTCATTATGCCAACTGCTGGTCTCAAGTTAATTATGATCTTTAATGAATCAATAAAATGTGAACAAAAAAGGGCATGGAAAACAACTGTACATACCAGAGACAGAGGGGGAGTTGGCAGAGGGTGAGAAGTAGGGAATCAAGGGGTGGGGGGGAGGAAGCAAAATATATAAAAAACAAGAAATAGAAAATTATTTGTTGATAACGTGTATGGTAATATCCTTGACTCAAGTCAATATGCAATGTATATGTAATATATTGATGAGAGTTATTCATGATATGCTATTTAAATGTAAAAATACCCAGATCATATAATAGTATTATTGCACTGTTTCATTTTTATAAATAAAGACATAGTTACATAGATGTAGAAATAAGTCTGGATGACTATATAGCAAGGTATTATCGGTGGATTCTTTTTCTTTTTGTATTTCATTAGAACATAAATTTGGGACCAGCAGATTGCATAATGGTTACATCGCTGGACTCTCACATAGTTGACTGTGGTTCAAGTCCTGGATCCAGTGACTTAAAAACTCATGCCAGGAGCATGTGTATGTGTGCCTAAGGTACCAAGGAGAGAGTGGTGGAGAAGGGACTGTGGCGTGGCCATCCCACTGGGGGATGATTTTTCACTTTTTCTCGCTTTCTATCTCTCTGTGTCTCTCTGGTGAACGCATGCATCCTATAGCAAAAACCTCTCATTAAAAAAAAAAAAAAAAAAAAAAAAAGAACATAAACTTCATGAGGATTGGGATTTTTTTTTAAACTATTGTATTCCCAGAAACTAACGTAGTATTTGGCACATAGTTAAGACTCAATATTACTAACTAAATGAATGACTGCTTGTATTTCTAGTTTTCCTATAACTAAACTGTTACTACAATCTAATTTATTCATACTTAAAAATATACAGATTAGTATATATAGATATACCTGATTTTATTGTGCTTTACTTGCTTGAACTATGTGGATACTGTATTTTTTACAAGTTGGAGGTTTGCAGTAACTCAGTTTTGAGCAAATCTATTATGTTTCTAGTTACATTTTGGTCATTCTCACAATATTTCAAACTTCTTCTATTAAATATGTTCTGGTGATCTGTGATTCATGATTTTTTTTTAAGAGATTTTTGCTATAGGACACATGGAGAGACATAGACAGAGAGACAGAAGTGAGAAATCACCCCCCAGGGGGGTTTACCACATCATAATCCCTTCTCCATTCTCCTCTTGGGATTTTGGGCATGCACATACATGTGGCCAGTGTGAGTTTCAAGCTGCTGGGTCTGGGACTCAAACTTCAGTTCGCCAGGTGGGAGTCCAGTGCCTTAACCACCATGCTATCTGCTGGCCCAGATCTTTGATGTTGCTATTATAATTGTTTTGGGATGCCACAACCTTGCCCATCTAAGACACTGAATCCAACTGATAAATGTGTGTTCTGACCGCTCCATTAACTGGACATTGTTCCATCTCTTATCCTCCTCTCCTTTTCATTCCCTGAGATACAATACTAATATTAAAATTAGGTCAATTAATAACCCTACAATGGCCTATAGGCATTCAAGTGAAAATAAGAATCACATATCTCTCATTTTAAATCAAAAGCTAGAAATGAAAAAGCTTACTGAGTCAAGCTGACATGGGTTGAAAACTAAGCCTCCTGTGTCAGTTGCCAAGTTGTGAATGCAAAAGAAGTTGTTGAAAAAAATTAAAAGTGCTACTCCACTGAACTTGTGAATGATAAAAAAGCCAAGAGCTTGATTGCTGATATGGAGAACATTTTAGTGGCCTAGATATAAGATCAAAGCAGCCTCAACATTCCTTTAAGCCAAAGCCTAGTTCAGAGCAAGGCCCTAACTCTATTCAGTTCTATGAAAGCTAAGAGAAGTGGGGAAGCTGCAGAGGAAAATGTTAGCAGACGTTGGTTCTTGAGGTTTCTGGAAAAAAGTCAGCTTCATAATGTACATGTGCAAGGCGAGGCAGCAAGTGCTGATACAGTAGCTGTAGTAAGTTACCCAGAATATCTAGCTCCACAACAGATTTTCAATGTAGATGAAATAGCCTTATACTGGAAGATTCATTTTAGGACTTTCATAGCTAGGGAAGGGAAGTCAATGACTGGCTTCAAAGCCTCAAAGGACAGACTGCCTCTCTAATTAGGATCAATGGAATTGGTGACCTAAAGTTGAGATCAATGCTCATTTACATTGGAAAAATCCTAAGAGCCTTAAAAATTATGCTAAATCTACTCCCCCTGTGCTCTATAAATGGAACAACAAAGCCTGGATGACAGCACATCGGTTTATAGAATAGTTTACTAAATATTTTAAGCTTGCTATTGAGAACTACTGTTCAGGAAAAAAGATTTCTTTCAAAATATAACTGCTCACTGATAATGCACCTGGTCGCTCAGAAGTTATGATGATGAACAAGAAGTTTGATGTTTTCATAGCTGCTAATGCAATGTCCATTATGCAGTGTATGGATCAAGGAGTAATTTCTATTTTCAAGTATAATTTAAGAAATACATTTGGGGGGCCAGCAGTTGGCGTAATAGCTATGTCGCTGGACTCCCATGTAGTCGACTGTGGTTTGAGTCCCAGACCTGGTGGCTTAAACTCATGCTGGGCGCATGCCCAAGTGTGCCCAAGGTCTCCCGAGAGGAGAATGGAGAAGAAGGGATTGTGATGTGGCCATCCTCCTGGGAGGAGATTTCTTGCTTTCTGTCTCTCTGTCTCTCTGGCTAGCGCACACACTCTATAGCAAAAACCTCTCCCCCCAAAAAAGAAAAATGTTTTGTTTGGACCAGCAGATGCTGTGGTGGTTAGGGTGCTGGATATTCTTACATGGTTGACCATGGTTTGAGTCCAGGAACTGGTGGCTTGCTTTCTCACTTTCCCTCTCTCACTCTCTGTGTCTCTCTCTGGTCAAATTAAAATGAATAAATAAAATTAAATAAGTAATTTTTAAAGAAAAAAATTTTAAAAAATTAAACACATTTTGTAAGACTTTAGCTGACACAGATAGTCTTTCTGATGGCTAAGAGACTTTCAAAGTAAATTGAAAATCTGCTGGAAAGGATTCATCATTCTAGATGTCACCAAGAGCATTCATGATTCATGGGAGTAGGTCAAAATATCAACAATAACAAGATTTTGAAAAAAGTGATTCTAACTGTAATGGATGGCTTTGAGGGGTTCAAGACTTCAGTGGAGTAAGTAACTACAAATGTAGAAAAAATATCAAGAGAACTAGAATTAGAAGCAGAGACTGAATTGCTGAAATTTTAGGATAAAACTTTCAAAGCTGAAGAATTGCTTCTTATGGATGAGCAAAGAAAGTGGGTTCTTGAGATGAAATCTTGGTGAAGATGTGAACACTGCTGAAATGACAACAAAAGACACAGCATTACATAAGCTTAGTTGGCGAAGCAGCAAGAGGATTTGAAAGACTTGCTCCAATTTTGAAAGCAGTTTTGTAGGCAAAATTCTATTCAAATAGCAACGTAGAAACCTTTCATGAAAGAGAGAATCAATCAGTGTGGCTAACTTCATTATCTTAATAAATTGCCACAGTTACCCCTTCAGCAACCATTACCCTGATCAGTTAGCAGCCATCAACATCAAGGAGAGACTCTCCACCAGGAAAAATATAATGACCTGCTGAAAGTTCAGGTAATTGTTAGCATATTGTAGCAATAAATTATTTTAAAATAAGGTACGTTGTATTTTCAGACACAATGCTATTGCACACTTAGTCGATTATAGTATAGTGCAAACATAACTTTTTAAAGTTAACTTTTGCTATTAGATTTGCTTGCTTGTCAGAGAGAAACAGAAAGACAGAGAAAGAGAGAGAGTGAGAGAGAGGGAAGAAGGGAAGGAGGGAGGGAGGGAGGGAGGGAGAGAGAGAGAGAAAGTGAGAAATTATTCCCCTTGGGGGATGGCCATATCACAATCCCCTCTCTTCCATTCTCCTCTTGGGACTTTTGGGTATGCATGTACATGCACTCAGCATGTTTTCCAAGCCATCAGGTCTGGGACTCAAACTGCACACTCAGCCATGTGCACCTGCCTTAACTACCATGTCACCCGTCTGGTCCATAAACATAACATATGTGTACTGAGAAGACAAACATTTGTGTAACTCACTTTATTGAAATAGTCTCTTTATTGCAGTGACCTGGAAGGGAACCTGCAATATCTCTGAGGTTTGCTTGTACCCTAAAGGATTGAAAACAGGGTCTTGAAGAGATATTGGTACACCCATGTTCACAGCAGCATTATTCACAATAGCCAAGAGAAGCAACTTAAATGTCTATCAACAGATGAATAAACAATAGAATATTGTTAGCCTTAAAAAGGAAGGAAATTCTGATAAATGCGACATGGATCAACTTTGAGGATGTTTTGCTAAGTGAAATAAACCAACTACAGAAAAGACAAATAATTTATGATTTTACTTATATGAGGTACTTAGAGTAGTTAAATTAAATTCACAGAGACAGAAAGTAGGGTGGTGGTTTTCAGGGCTTTATGTGAGAGGGGAATGAAGAGTTGATAAATGGGTATAGAGTTCACTTTTGCAAGCCAGAAAGCATTTTAAAAGATTACACAACAGTGTATGTATACTTAACACTACTGGACTTCCAGTTAAAAATTGTTAAGAGGGAGGGTCAGCAGGTGACATGGTGGTTAAGGTGCTAGACTACACATAGCCTATAGCGCAGTTCTAGTCTCAGACCTAGCAGCTCGAAAAACATACTAGGTACTTGTGTATATGTACCCAAAATCCTGAGAAGAGAATGGAGGAGAAGGGACTGTGGTGTGGTCATCCCCCTTGGAGTGTGGGGGGATTTCTTACTTTCCTTCTCTCTCTGGTGAGTGCATATGCCCTAAAACAAAAAGAAGAAAACTAAGTTGTTAAGAGGGTAATTTCTGTTATATGTAGTTACCACAATTACCAAAAAAAAAAAAAAAAAAAAAAAAGGAAAAGGTCCCTGAATACCTTGGTAATAAGAGCCAGTGAATAGTGTGCCATTATAAACAGAGGTAAGTCAGGAAGGAGGTATTCTTTGTATGATAGAACCGGGAAGACGGTGAGTGAGATTAGGTAATAGTGGAGCATCAGGTGGAAGCATTCAAAGGATGCTGAAAATGAAGGCATGACGTTACAAAAGAAGACGGGATCAGGGCAACAGATATGGGAAATTATCTGTAAATATTGGTCATGAGAGGAAAATGCAAAGGGGAATTTGGAGAGAGTGGAGGACATAGTAGAGAGCAGAATAATGAATAATATCCCATTTAGGAATTGGAGAAAGGTAAGAAATGGACCAACATGTGGCATAGTGGTTAAGGCATTGGACTCCCATGTGGCTGATTGTGGTTCAAGTCTCAGATCTGGTGTCTTGAAACTCACACCGGGTGCGTGTGTGTGTGTGTGTGCGTGTGCCCAAAATCCTGAGAGAGTGGATTGCAGTGTGGCTATCCCTCTTAGGGGGGTGATTTTTTGCTTTCTGCCTCTGTCTCTCAGGTGAGTGAATGTGCCCTATAGCAAAAATCTCTCTCTCAAAAAAAAAAAAAAGACATGATAGAAAAAAAAAGTAGTTGTAGTTAGGGCATCAAGATAAAACAGATGGAAGGGACCAGCAAGTGGCATAGTGGTTAAGGGGTTGGATTGATTTCCACATGGCCGACCACGGACCAAGTGGCTTGAAACTCATGTTGGGTGTGTGTGTCCACGATCCCAGAAGGAGAATGGAGAAGGGATTGCAGCATGGCCATCTCCCTGGGGAGTGATTTCTCACTTTCTCTGTTTCTCTTTGTCTCTCTCCAATGAGTGCACATATCCTATGGCAAAAATCTTAGACATAAAAGGGGACGAGGAAGGAAAAAAAAAGAGAGAACAGATATACAGAAGACAAGGAAAGAGAGTTTCAAGGTGGTGGGTAGGAATGTCATTGGTGTCAAATGGTACACACACGTTAAGAGGGAGAACTGAAGATTAGGAAGTTATTAGTGTATTTAGGAAAGCGGTTTCTGTAGTAATGGGGTACTAATAAGAACTGTGTGTTTTAAGAGAAAGTAGGCAATTTAGGACAAAAGGCACTAGAGAGACTTCTCTTTCATTCAACCTAGTAATGAACAGGAAGTAAATTATGCAATATCATCCGGATGTTTAGTTATAGATATAATTTTTTAAAATAAAAATCAGCTTTTTTAAAAGTTTATTTGTTTCTTCCATGAGAGAAAGGAAGAGAGAGTGAGTTCCCCCAACAAGTGGAAATTTGATGAAGACAAAATGTTGGATTGTTACTAGGCAATATCTCTTAAATTAAAAAAAAATAAAAATTATCTCTAATTGGTAACTTGAATATTTAGAAAGATTATAAATGAAGTACAAATATCTAGTGGAAAGCCACAGCTTTAGTCTTTTATGAGTGTGGTGACACTTGTAATTAGGCATTTACTTGAGGGACCCTAGAACCTGCCCAAGATTGTTATAAGAAATGTTGATTCCTGTGTAGGACATGTGGTGGCTCCCATACTCTTGTAGTGTAAGTCTTTGTACCTGAGCTGAAAAATAAACTGAACAGTTGTGAATGGCTGCTTGGACTACTAAGAGGTCTAGTCCTACTGAAGAAGAAAGCCTAATACTGAGTTGCTGTACTGTTAAGATTCTTGTTTAATATCTTTCTAAGTAAACTAATTCAAGGTATGTCATAGTCACATCTTATGTTTAATTAAGAGAACTTCCCCCCCACCACACACAGTGGGCATTTCAACATGTAATTCAAGCTTAACATATATTTATTGAAAACATTCATAATACCTTATGCAATTACTCATGACCACGTAATTGCATAAGGTATTACCTAAATAATATTAATATACTTGGTTTATTAAATCAACAAATATCTAAATAAGCTATTCTGTGTTAGTTATAGTTGGTAACTCTACCCCCTCGATTTTGAAATAATTCCCTTAATGAGCACATACAGTCACAAGATAAAGGCAGGTTTGTTTGCTTGTTTGTTTTTGAGATAGGTCTCTGTTACATTGCTCAGGGTGACCTTGAACTTGTGGTTCTCCTGCCTCATAGCTGGGACTATGAACACACGCCACTGTGCCAGGATCTGGTCGCTTTTTTTTTTTTCCTGAGAGGATTTTTTTTTTTTTTAAATTTAAGGTTTTTGCCGTATGGTGGATGCACTTGATGGAGAGAGACAGAGGGAAAGCGAGAAATCACCCCGCAAGATGGGTTGGCCACACCACAATCCCTCCTCTTTCAGTCTCCTCTCAGGATATTGGGCACACACGCACACGTACACACGCCACTGTGCCAGGATCTGGTCGCTTTTTTTTTTTTCCTGAGAGGATTTTTTTTTTTTTTAAATTTAAGGTTTTTGCCGTATGGTGGATGCACTTGATGGAGAGAGACAGAGGGAAAGTGAGAAATCACCCCCCAAGATGGGGTGGCCACACCACAATCCCTCCTCTTTCAGTCTCCTCTCAGGATATTGGGCACACACGCACATGAGCCTGGCATCGGGTCAGGGACTTGAATTGCATTCGGCCATGTGGGAGTCCAGCACCTTAACCATTACACCATCTTCTGGCTTCCTGGTCAGATGTTAAATAGCATACACAGACATCTTCTATGGGATTCTTTGGTTGCCCAAAGCAATACTGGATTAAAATGTGGACAAATGTGAAGCCATACATATCAAGGGAAATCATAAGAAATACTTAAAGGGAGCTTGTACTATAACTTGGCTAAATGATAGCTTTACCACACTAATGGATTAGTGCAATTTCTTTTGACTTCTCTGAAAAACAAAAACTGGATGTGGGTTTTGTTTTGCTATTATTTTTTTTGTTATCTGAGGATCTCAAGCCTTCAGTACATACTATGCTATATTGATGTCTTTTATCACCAGTTTCCAGTGTAGTGTCTATCACAGAGGTAGCCAATAAACAACTCTTGAACTTAACTATTTGTTCATAGAGTCATAACAACAGCTAATTTTGGATGTGTGTAGAGAAGAATTTAAAAGTATTATTCTCTTGGAAAACCACTGTTAATAGAAACCATTTTAACAGAAATTTCTTTCTGATGCTAAATATAGTGTCAGTAGATCTTAGGGATATTAAAACCACTGTCAAATTGAAGGGCATATTTTGGATCAATCAGTAGTTTAGGGAATGACTAGTACCCTTATCGTGGGAAGTAAAAACATCTAGAAAGTTGATTTAGTCTTCTACAGGCAAAACAAAAATATTTTGTTCTTTTCTTTTGTCCTCACCAAGAGAACTATAAGAGTTGGAAAGAGACCCTTGAAATATGTATTTCTAAGATGCCAAGAATTTAAAATAATGGTAATGAGGGCTTATTTTTAGAACAAAGTTAGAGATTAAAAAGAGTATTGTTAATCTTTTATTTAGCAGTAAGGTCTTAGGGAATTACTTTAAAAAAATCCTAGTGGTTTATGATTCTGTTGTAAAGCTTTGAATTTCCAGCAAATTCACGCTTTTCAGTGTTAACAGAGCTTCTAAACCTCTGACAAGTTTTGTATAAAAAAAGGGAACAGGAAATTTTTTGAGTCCTCAGAGAAAGATTTACTAAATTCTCCTTTCTAAAGCAGGCCTAAAATGACATTTTGATCCAATCTAAACAGTATGTCACTAGAGATTGTATCTTTAGAGAAAAAAAAAAACAACTCGATTATTGAACTATTCCTGGTGATGGAAGTTAAATTTTTAACAAGAAGGACTAGCCACAGTATCCTGATATACTGATTTATTTCCCACACAGAAGTAGCCTGTCATTTTAGCAGCTGGAGGGACACAATTAATTGTCCTAATATTGGGCTATCTAGAAAGTCATGACACATTTTTGCATAGAAAAACTGAAAAACACATCGTAACTTTCCTGATGATCCAATAGTTTATGTAAGGGGTTTGCACAGTTTGGTATTTATAGCTAGCAGCTAACATTCTTTGTTTATGGGTACTGAGCCATGGAAAGACCATTGGTTGTGACATTTCATTCTAATGAATAGTCTAGATTTTTATTTTTTTTTTAAAGAAGGCTTCATTGTTGCATCTTCCTGCCTCAGCCTACCAGCTCTAACTATAGGTATATGGTACTATGCTCAGCCTTTTTTAAGATGGGGTCTCATTACGTTTTCTAGACCATCTTTGAGCTTGCAATCCTCCTGCCTCAGCCTCCTGAATCTCTGGATTACAAGAGCTTGTCACTGCACCTGGCTTTTAGGTTGGTTTGGGAATCAAACTGGGCCTCCCTTGCAGTCCTAGCCTGCAGAGCACAATACCTTAACAGCACATGCCAGAACATTTAATATGTAATTTATAGTTCTTCCTTCTCATTTTCTGTACTTGAACTATCCTGAGGCCAACTTATTATTTCCCTGTTACAGGAAGATGGAAATCGATAATCTATAATACTCTATTTACTGCACAGATATCATAAATACCTTTAACTGAAAGTCCCACATCCAACTTTTTTTTTGCTTTAGGGCATGTGCATTCACCAGACAGAGAGAAACAGAAAGCGGGAAATCACCCCCCAGGGGGGATGGCCATGCCACAGTCCCTTCTCCTCCATTCTCCTCTTGGGATCTTGGGCACACACGCACACGTGCCTGGTGTGAGGTATTTTTTAAGCCACCGGGTCCGGGACTTGAACCGCGGTCGACTACACGGGAGTCCAGCAACATAGCCATCATGCTAACTGCTGGTCCCAACATCTAACTTTTTCATATTTATTTATTTATTTATCTATTTTTACCTCATTTCCTGTTGACATGACTGCAACCACTGGAAACTTATTAACTTCAACCTCTGTGACACCTACAGTTGCCAGAAGACCAATTTCCGAGGGGCCCATGTGAGTTCCTTTGGCCAAAACGCATTCTCCTCGTTTAATGTCATGACCAATGGGTCTGAAAGTCAAAATAGAACCATGAGCAGTGTGACTAAGAATAATATTTTCTTAACTCAGAGGGAAACTTTAGGGTCACAGTAATATACTGAAGGAGAGAAAAAGATGAGGCAGGAGCAAAGTAACAAAATAAAGAGATTCTAAAAATTCTACATTTTTTATTTTAAAAGTTAAATCACACAACAACATTAAAAATAGGACTTTTTAAAATTTTTTACTGCTCAACAGAAACATGTTACTTCATATTTCAAAATCATTTTACAAATTGCTTTATCTTAAATTATAGAAGTCAAGAATTTGTATGAACGTACTTATGGGCATTAATGAAAACAGGTCCATAGCTGGCTACCATTGTAGTGAAGAGAATAATGCTAATGAGGTACAATCATAGAGGTAATTTCCATTTGGACCACTTAGGTTGATACTGATCTGTGTCCACCGAGGTACATTCACCTTGGCCTGCTGCCATAGGGATGGGAGAAGTGTAGCATCATTACAAGGGCATGCTGAACAAATCGGTATCAATGAAATCAGTATAAACATATTCCATTGTAAGAAAAATAGTTTAAGTATTTAAAAAATAATTTATATGTACTTTTATGGTAGAGTAGTAGCCTCATCTGTATACATAAGGAGCAACAGATTATCTAAGACACTGACTACTTGGTAGTCAGTAGAAACTGTGCTACCAGCTAATTGTGTAAATGCCCAGTTAATAAAACAGGATAATCTAAAATAGGACTGGGTAATTTTGAATTATCTAGAGGTAGAATTGACTATGGAGCATTTATTTTGTAATGTAAATGACTAAGGTCATGATTTACCTCCTTATTATGTTGCTTTTGCCTATTTCATTCACCTTTATCCTCTTCATTAGAAAGCAGGCAGGGTGGACATATGATGTAAAATACAGAAAATTAGATTTGCTTCTCCTTAAAGCTCTAAAAGCTAATAAATAATTGACGTAGCTGTGGATTTATAATGGCCATGCTCTCCTAGTTCATGATTATGTAGATGCAAAAGTTGGCTGTACATTCTGTATGTGATGCATTTACCTGATATCTTGCCCAGGCCGAGCTTGCACCAGAATTCGTACTTCAAGTTCTTCAGTGCCCTATAATAAAAGCAGGTCATGTAATTTCAAACAGGACAATCTAACTATTTATGGTCAGTAGCACTTAGCTACTTGGATGCTTTTATCATCATATAGGCCTGAAACATAGACAAATATGGAGAAACAGAAAATGATTTGCTAAACTGTTTGAAAACATGGTACATTTCTAACACTGGTTCCTAAAAAATTATTGGTATTGGCATCAATAAATAAAATATTTTCATGCCTTTAAAAATAAATATTTAAATATTGTTTAAATATTGAATCTTACACATTGTAAGTAGTATTCTCAAGGAATAAAGATAAAAGCGCACACACACACATACAAACATATACTAATAAAGTGAATGTGCATCAATCTTTCTCTTCTGTTTCCATGAATCATGGGTTTAATATCATGCCAAGGTTCCCAAATATCTACAGAAATTTCGGTGAAGGACTTACAGTTTGCCTGGTAGTAGATTTCTGTAAATTAATGGTGATCATCAATTTTACATTTACGGGCTATGAATAAATAATATTGTGACACTGGAACTCTGTCTTGTCATCTGGCAAAGTCTGTGGATGCATGTGTTCTGGATTTCAATGCTCTGCTGGCTTCCCTGATGCCAATAAATCTGCTTGGACAGTTTTAACAGCAGGTAATGTGATCTGTATGCCAACAGTTGAAGTTTTATAAACCCTACATGTGGGAAGATGATTAAAAAGAAAATCTCCAGATCAAGAAAAGTGGCTGTCTCTCAGTATGGCAGGATTTTACTATCTACCCAGCCCAGGAGAATATATATTTATTTTCGACCTCAGCTTTCAAAATACAAGATGTCTCACATTTCTTCACAAAACAAGTAAGATAGTCAGTCATTAAAACCTCATTTGATTTTATTTTACTTTATCAGTGGCTGATACATTGGTTTCTATAATTGCCATTAGTTTCAGTGGTATAAAATTCTGCTTAGACTCAAAAAGATCCCAGTGTTTTTTTATTTGACTCAATGGAGGGGAACTAACAAATGTAGTATCTTCAGGTTGTCATTTGGTGGCACAGCTTTTTCCTCAACTATTGAAGACAAGAGGTACAAGGGCTATCTGGTTTAAATGTTTGACCTGACATAGTATTCAAGAACTTGCTCAAGAGTTTTTTGTTACATTTGTCTCTATTAAATTCTGACTTCAGGAACTTCTTCATATTGTGTTAGAAGCAAGTCTTAATAACAACTTTCTCAGATGAAAGAATGATAATTTAAAAAAATATTTATTTATTTAATTTTATTTGTTATTACTATTTTTTAATTTGGCCAGAGAGAGACAAAGAGAGAGAAAGGAAAAGTCAGAAAGCAAGCCACCAGGTCTGGGATTTGAACCACGGTCAGCCATGTGGGAGTACATCTCAACCACCACGCTGCATGCCAGCCCCCTCTAACCGTTAATATCAGTGATCTTTCTTAAAGTGTTTTCTTTCCTTGTTTGCATGTGAAATTTCTTGGGTTGAACATAGTTTAAATTCTGCTATAAGAGCAATAATAAAAACTTTTTATAACAAAAGATTTCCAATTTGAAGGAAATTTATTTACTGAAGACTCATATATTACAATGTTAAGATCCCGACACTAAAAATAGAAGTTAATTAAATTAAACATCATAGAAAATGGGTGTGATCAGTAATTCTGTTGTAGCAACAATGACACAGTAAGACCTGGCGATGACGTACATCGTCTGATTCCCTGATAAGTTCAGTATCTTCCACTTGTACTACTGCATCAGCACCGCAGGGAATTGGAGCACCTGTTGTAACCCGCATGACTTGTCCTGGCATCACTGTCTGAGTTGGCTGCAAATACAAACATGAAAAAGACAGTTGATTTACTTTGTTGTTGCAAAGGAAAGTCTGCAGGGGATATAATATTTTTAGAAACAAACTATAGAAGAAAATTTTACAGTCTTACTCATTTTGGGCCAAGGTAAGAAAAGTTACCCACAAACAGGTGCACTCACACCAAAGAGGCTTTATTTAATTTAAACTGATTTTATATGTTCTTTAAGGTAATGACAATTAGATGCTTTTCTTGGTGATCTGTTCTCCTTTTTTAAAAACTGCCACTTACATTTGCTACTTTTGTCTCTCACTCAAATACTGTGAATTTTCTTAAGGTATATAAAGTGATTTGAGAGTCTGCAGGAAAAAAAGTGCTGAACCATATGGCATTATAAATGACAACTGTGAAAAGCCAGTTAGGTGGCAATCGAGTTCTGATGTTTGAGAAGCGCTTTATTAACTCTACATTATTAATTAAACTTTATGGTTAACTAAAAGGAAAGCTAGAAAAATCATTTTAACTATTGCTCTTGAAAATCTTTAAAAAATATATAGTTTACTTATAAATTAATAAAAGTCTAGCAAGTGTAATTTAAATACCTTAAAAATGACTCCAGGGTCTGTAATGATCTGGATTAAACCTTATTTTTGAAAACGAATAACATGATTTTCATTGTCTAAGCTCTCATATGGATAGTATAAGAGATAGGACCTGTTCTGTTAACTTCTCCCCACAAAGGGAAAAACATATTTCTGTGAGATTTATCTGATAGGTTTAATATGGCCTCGGAAGAGTCTCTTCTCAGGTGCTGTGAGTTCGGTCAGAGTTGGGAAAAGGAATGCTTCAAATTCCCACTAAAAGAAAATCCTAAACAATATTAATTCCTTAGTAACAAAACAAAACAAAAACCTCTGCCTTTCTAAAGATGCCTGTTTCCTAAGTATTTAATATCTTAAGTCATTATACTGTGAATATACTTAATACTACTGAACCGTATGTTCAAAAGTGTTAAGTGTTTTGCTATCACCAAATTAAATAAATAAATTGACAAACCACATACACATAGCCCTTAGGAAATAATTATGAAAAAAAAGTCCACTACTCTAGTATAATTTCAGAAATTTATTAGAAAAGCCTTAAAATCTTCTTTTCATAAGATATTGCTGTAAATAATAACATAAATAACTAGTATTTATTGAACTTATAATCTATACTAAATACAGGGTTAAATGCCTTACATATTCTGGAATATTAGCTCAACAAATAGAGAGATTTATTTTAATTTCCGTTTCCTCTCCAGATCACATCCTCATTCCCTCTCCTCTACAGTGGCCCAAAGACTGGGCCCTATGGATTATTCTAACCAGGTTGCTATCACTCTGGTTTCTAATTAGGTTTAGCCAATGAAGGGGAATAGCAAGAAATTCTAGAGGGCAGAGGAGATATAAAGTAGACTTTTAAGAAAAAATATTAATTATTATTATTTTTTTTTGCAAAGAGACAGAGAATACCCCACAAGATTTTCACAGCATGATCTCTCTTTAGTCTCAGTCAACCTGGATCATATGCATAAGCGTGAACCCAGGACCTTTCCCATGTGGGTTCAGTTGTGTTCCACTGTGTCACCACCTGTCCCAAAAAGTAAGGTTTTCATTTCCCATATATTTTTTTCTTACTGGGCTGCAGTTTGGTAAAGGCTAGAGAATCCCTACTATCGAGGGCCATAGTCCTGTTGGGTGAGCCTCTCCCAAGGCTATGATTTGCCCCAGGCTATGAATCTCCCCAGGTTCAGATACCACCATCTCCTTATGCCTTCAGACTTGGAGATGGTAATGGAATTTCACTGGTGCTATTGTAGTACCTGGGTGCTTCACATTCCTTTTTTGTTCTCCCTAATCCTATCCATAAACCAATCCTTTTCTAGACACTTTGCCCTATCATCTCCAGGCCTAGAAAGTGTCTGGTACATATTGGTAATGAATAAATACTTCTAGGGACCAGCAGTTAGCATAATGGCTATGTCGCTGGACTCCCA
Source organism: Tupaia belangeri chinensis (assembly GCF_000334495.1). Lineage (NCBI taxonomy): Eukaryota > Metazoa > Chordata > Mammalia > Scandentia > Tupaiidae > Tupaia > Tupaia belangeri. The sequence goes on from NW_006160128.1 coordinate 3,168,060, forward strand.
TGTAGTCGATTGTGGTTCACGTCCTGGACCCGGTGGCTTAAAACTCACACGTGTGCATGCGTGCCCAAGATCCCGAGAGGAGAACGGAGGAGAAGGGATTGCGGTGTGGTCATGCCCCCTGGGGGGTGACTTCTCGCTTTCTGTCTCTGTCTGTCTGGTGAGCGCACACGCCCTATAGCAAAAACCTCTCAAAAAAAAAAATTTCTAGAAGGAATGAATGAATGTATATCATCTCATTACTATCATAACAAATACATGAAGTATGAATTACTTACAACGCCAGTGCTGTTTTTCTCCCATAATCGAATAAAGATATACCTTATATCCTCTTATTTTTGTTATTTGAGCAAAAGACATTCCCAACTTAGAATTGTTACATTTTAATGTAATTTTCCACCAAGATTATGCATAGAATTTAAAATGAAAAGTTTAGGGCTCAATGCATTGTAAAATTTTTATGATTTTCAGGACCAGCAGGTGGCATAATGGTTATGTTGTTGGACTCCCACATGGTCTACTGTGGTAGTCCTGGATCTGGAAGCTTGGAACCCATGCCAGGAGCATGTGCATGCATGCCTTAAATCCCAAGAGGAGAATGGAGAAGGGACCATCCCCCTGGGGGGTGATTTCTTGCCTTCTGTCTCTGCCTCTCTGGCAAGTGCACATGCCCTATAGCAATAATCGTTCTCTAAAAATTTTTTAAAATGATTTTCAGTCCCTGATACTTATTGTCTGGGGCATCTCTTAATCCACTACATGTGACCATTTTGCAATACAGTGATGTATGAGGGAAAACATTTACAATTTTAATATGATATATATGTTTGTAAATGTTAATGTCAAAACTATCTCTTGAGTCTGTGGAACAATTACATTTAATAGTCTAAAGAAATTCCTCTTTTACTGAAAATGTCTTTTTAGCTAAGGTGAAAACTGAATTCAAAAGTGAATTTCAGGGCAGTTGCTTCTTTAAACTGAACTATGTTAGTCTTGATCCCTGCCTTAATTTAGTCAGGTTCAATGTATTTGTATCCTGTAAATTGACTTCAAGTGTTTCTGTGGTTGGACCTCTAATTTTCTCTATTCTTGGCTTAAACCAAATTTTAAGATGTGTTTTTTGTGTAGTTATTAAATTAAAAAATGTGACTTTTCTCTAAGATCAATCATTCTAAATGGTAAGTAAATAACTCACATATATTAATCCCAATGTTAAGGATATAATTGGATAGGGTGAGCAGGTGGTGTGGTTGTTAAGGGCTCTGGACTCCCATATGCTGACTGTTGTTCGAGTCCTGGACCTGGCAGCTTGCTTTCTCACTGTCTATCACTCTCTCTGGTCAAATTAAAATAAATAAATAAAGTTAAATAAAATAATTATTTTAAAAAAGAGTACTATTGGATATACAAAAAATTTATGTATCCACTTAGACCAGATAAACTATAATAGAATCAAATGAACTGAAACAGAACATTCCAGCAATACATGAAATATTTCTCACAGATCATTAAGACTGGTAGTCATTCCCCTTTTCATTTTTACTATTATTCCTTGCATGCTGTACATAGAGTAAAAACTCCTCAAATATTGACTTTTCCTTAATGGAGGTATTGAGTTGAATTTTTTTTAGTTTTTTAGTTTTTGCTATAAAGTGTGTGCATTTGCCACAGAGAGAGAGAGAGAGTTTTTTTTTTTTTAAAACCTTTGTCCAATGATAACATTTTATAATTATGCAATATTTTCATTGAAAATGTCCAGTGTGGGGCCTGTAGTACTGGTTACTGGACTCCCACATGGCTGACTGCGGTTCGAGCCCCACATATGGTGGCCTAAAACTCACTCCAGGTGTGTGTGTGTGTGTGTGTGTGTGTGTGTGTGTGTATGTGTGTGTGCTCAAGATCCTGGGAGGAGATGGAGAAGAAGGGATTGCGGCCTGGGAGGAGATGGAGAAGAAGGGATTGTGGTGTGGCCATCTGCCTTGGGGGGTGATTTCTCACTTTTTTCTCACTGTGTCTGTCTGTCTCTCTCTCTGGAGAGCACTTGCACCGTAAGGCAAAAATTGCTTAAAAAAAAAAACAAAAACAAAAAGAAAGAAAACGCCCAGTGCTAATAAGCAGGACAAACTATAAGTGATTTAAGGTCAAGCATTTTAGTACAGCAAGAAATCATTTTATAAATCACTGCCTCAGTGTATACAATGACACCCTAATATTCAAGTGTGTGTACTATCAGTGAGTAAGCAAGTTGGCTCTTGTAAGATCTCTGAGGCTGTTATAAAGTATGTGTGACACATTCATTATAAAGTGTTATATGTAATTTGAAGACATTGCTTTTCTTGAAAAATTACATATAACATTTTTCCCCCCATCAAACTTTTTTTTTTTTTTTAGAGTTTTTTTGCTGTAGTGTGTGTGTACTCACTGGAGATACAGAGAGACAGAAAGTGAGACATCACCTCCCGGGGGTATGGACATGTCACAATCCCTTCTCCTCCATTCTCTTGGGATTTTGGACATGCATGCACATGCACGCAGAGTGAGTTTCAAGCTGCTGAGTCTGGGACTTGAACTGCAGTTGGCCATGTGGGAGTCCAACGTCTTAACCACCATGCCACCTGCTGGACCTCCCCATAAAACTTTTATAATGACTTATAAAAACTTTTCTTATACTCCTAGTTCTCTAGTACCACTAGAATTTTTAACTAATAGAAAAAGTTTAAAGGTCCAGAAGGCCCTTAACCATCTGCTATCTATTCCTACGTATACTAGGCTATGGCTCCCATAATATGCATTCTATACAGCTTTTTTTAACAACTCTGGTTCTTGACATATACTATTTTTTCTGACTAGATTGTCCTTTTCACATTTCTGCTTTTAGAGAAGTCTCTCAGGCCCAGTTCTTTTTTTTTTTTTTTTTGAGAAGTTTTTGCTATAGGACACGTGCGCTCGCTAGACAGACAGAAACAGAGAGACAGAAAGCGAGAAATCACTCCCCAGCGGGGATGGCCACACTGCAATCCCTTCTCCTCTATTCTCCTCTCGGGATCTTGGGCACACACGCACACACGCCCGGTGTGAGTTTTTTAAGCCACTGGGTCTGGGACGCGAACCGCAGTCGACTACGTGGGAGTCCAATGACACAGCCATTATGCTAACTGTTAGTCCCAGGCCCAGTTCTAATGTTATTTCTCCAACCCTCCCAGGCTAAAATGCTAAACCTCTCTTTTTGTGTTCTATAGCACTTGGCTGATGCCATTGCCCTATACCTAACATACTGTATTATATTTAGTTGTTTATACTCTTATCTCCAACAGTAGATGCAAACTCCTTAAGAACTGTAATTATTAGGTCATCAGGAAAGTCAAGAATTATTTTTTCTGTACAAAAATGCATCATGACTTTTCCAACGACTCAATATCTCTTAATTTAATTTACATTTCCAGAACTTAGCAATTGGTACACACAGTAGGTGTGCTTGAGAAAGGGTGGATAGACTCGATTAACTATCAGACAAGTTCTCCTTGAATAATTGCTATTTTGTGTCTTTGTTATAAAAATGGATGCTTTAGATATCCATTGCTGTTGGAAATAAGTACCATGAAGTCAAGTATATTATGAGGTCACAAGGTAAGTCATTTATAAAAAAGGAGTGAAGTATAGTTCTTTTTATCAGGAAATGGTTATGTGGCTGAAAGCCAGTCTGTGCACGACACAGAAAGGATCTTATCACTACAGTGCCAGGACTAGCTTCAGACACCTGTACATGGAAATCATCAATGCTTGCATGCTGAAATGGGACAGATAGGCTCACAACCACTGGTATCATCCTTCTCCTATATTTCCGTCACACCTTTCTATCGTCAGCACATATGGAAGTACGTGCTAAGCCAAAGAAGAAATGGCATGGGACACAGCTTTTTACCAAAACCGTTTCTTTATTAAAAAAAATTATTTTTGCCACCTTTATTCTTATGTAGTGCCCAGGAAGAGGAAATTGTGAAAGGCAGCAGAAGAGAGGAGAAAAGTGTTTTAAAGATTAGTTAAAAAGAGCTCCTGGTTCTATTTAATAAGGTGAAGGCTCTTTTTTTCTTTTACTAAATATTTCTTTAATTGCCAGAGGTCATGTGTGCTTGCCAAAGAGAAAGAGATATACACAGAGAGAGAAAGAGAACCCCAATGGGCATGGTCATGCTGCAGTTCTTTTTTCTCCATTTCTCCATCCTGTCAGGATTTTGGGCACATAGGCACATACTCCCAGCATGTTTTTCAAGTTACAGGGCTGGGATTTGAACTGCAGTTGGTCTTGTGGGATCCAGTCCCTTGTGCATAGTGCTTAATCACTGTCTTAAGGGACCAGCCCAGGTAGATTCACTAGACTGATCAATGCTATTTCCTTTTAATGGACTTAGCACACTTTTAAGTTTGAAACTGTCAGACTCTCTTCTTCTTTTTTTTTTTTTTTTTTTGAGAGATTTTTGCTATAGGGCATGTGCACTTGCCAGAGACACAGAGAGACAGAGAGAGAGAGAAAGTAAGAAATCACAGTCCAGTGGGGATGGCCACACCACAATCCCTTCTCCATTCTCTTCTCAGGATTTTGAGCATGCACGTACATGTGCCTGGCATTTCAAGCTGCTGAATTTGGGCCTTAAACTGCAGTTGGTCATGTGGGAGTCTAGCGATATATCCACCATGCCACTTATTGGCCCCTCGACTCTATTCTTTTTATTTTTAAGATTTATTTAATTTATTGTTGTTATTCTTCAATTTGACCAGGGAGAGACAGAGAGAGAGAGAGAGAGAGAAAGAAAGAGGGAGGGAGGGAGGGAAAGTGAGAAAGCTAGCCACTAAGTCTGGGACTAGAACCATGGTCAGCCATGTGGAAGTTCAGCATCCTTAACTACCCACACCACTTGCCGCCCCGACC
>NW_006160128.1:3173020-3188592 GCF_000334495.1 Tupaia belangeri chinensis
GCTCACCAGACAGACAGAGACAGAGAGACAGAAAGGGAGAAATCATCCCCCGGGGGGATGGCCATGCCGCAATCCCTTCTCCATTCTCCTCTCGGGATCTTGGGCACGCACGCACACGCACCTGGCCCACTGGGTCCGGGATGCGAACTGCGGTCGACTACGTGGGAGTCCAGTGACAAAGCCATTACGCTAACTGCTGGTCTCAATTCTTGTATACTTTTTAAAAAAGAATTATTTATTTAATTTTATTTATTATTATCATTGTTTCAATTTGACCAGAGAAAGAAAGAGGGGGGGGAAGTGAGAAAGCAAGCTGCCAGGTCCAGGACTTGAACTGTGGTCAACCATGTGAGATTCTAGTGCGTCAACCTCCATGCTCTCTGCCAGCCCCTATTCTTGTATACTTCTAAACCTACTGCACCAAGAATCAATTGAGTTTGTTCTCAAACTTACTTGTGCCACTTTGTGGCAGTAGTTATAATTGAATTACAAAATTTAAATAAATACTATATAAATCAATAACATATGAGTGTGAAAATAGTTAATTTTTTTCTATAAAAATTAAGTAAAACCTTTAAAAAAATCTCCATTAAAAAATGCTGTGGGGGTCAGATGGTGTCACAGTAATGACATGCAACTCACTGAGAGGCTGACCTATGTGGGAGGGTTCCAGGTTCGCTTCTGGGCTGTCCTGAATATTCTGGACTTGCATGTGCCCATGGTTTGGGGCTGGCTGAAGCTCGGGGTGAACTGCGGTGTTAAGACCTTAGTGAAGGTGCCATCTCTCTCTTCCATGTTCTTTCTCATTCATGGAAAAAATAATTAAATAAACTTTAAAAAGTCTACTTTAAAAAATATTATGTAAAGGAAACACTGTCCAATTAGGTATGAGTGAAGCAACTGTAAAAAAAGTATATAAATAAAATAAAATAAAATGAAAACCTTAAAGGATTCTGTACTTCTGTGCTTTGCAAATGTCCTTAGTTTTTTTCCACTTTAATGAAAAAAATAGACTGGAAATTACATATTTTGAGTGTGGCTTATGTAAGAATGACCTGATAGAAACTAAAACAGCCTACTTATTAAAAGAAAGACCTTGGCTTTCCATCAAATTGTTGACAAATAAATGTTCATTTACTAAAATTTATTTTTCCAGAGAGACAAAAAAAAAAGGGAGGGGTAGATACAGGCACCCCTACAGGGTCCTCATGCCATAATCCACCACCACCCTTAGCCAGCTCGGTTTATGTGCACACATGCATATGCTCACCCAGCATGTACAGGGATACCTCAGTATGAGAACTCCAGACCTTCTCATGTGACTGCAGCACTGCACAGCACTGTTACTATTTTGCTACCATAGCTGGCCTAGATTTATATTTATTTTAAAGACATAAGATAATTTCCCGCTTTAAGTGATTTTCTATGAAATGGCTTATTACTAGTCTCAAAAGAATGAACTAAGACATCTATTGTACTTCTACTAAGACCCATTAGTGCTTCATTTACTTCTTTTTGTTTTTTAACAAAAAGAAGGCCCTTCCCTTCTCAGTCTCCAGGACTGCCCTAGTTCTCCATGTACTTCTCTGCCCATTGCTGCAAACTCTTGCTCCTCACCTCTTTTTTTCTATTCAACATACCTGTGTTCTGACTCCATTGGTCCTCCTCCAGGTCACCAAAAGTCTTCATATTGCCAAAGTCAACCACATCTGTCCTCTCCTTAGTTGACTGAGGGCAGCTAGATCCCACCCTGTAACCAAGTCCTACACACTCTGGTTTTCCTCCTTCTTCACAAGACACTCTCTCTCACCTCCTTTTCTGACACCTCATTACCTTTCCTCCAGGTGTTAGAATTTCACAGGGATGATTCTGCAGTGACTTCTTAGCAAAACACTTTCATGGTGATTCTGTCTTCTCTCATAGCTTTAAATATTTCCAAAGTGCCCATGATTACATCTCTAGCCCTTTCCTCCTCTAAATTATATGTCTATGTCCATGTCTATGTCTATATCTAAAGAAAGTCCTGACATACCTTCTTGAATGCATCACAGAATCTTGGGCCTGAAACATCCAAAGTGGAGTCCCAGTGGCCAGAACTCTCAAACACCAGGAAATCTCTCATACCTACTTACTCCTCTCACCTGGGAAGCTCATAATCTAGGCAGCCACTCCTGCTACTCCATTTTCCTCTCACTCCCAATCTTCTAATAGTGCTTCATTTCTTAACAGAAATATATGTATACCTGTCCTCCGGATAGCTCCCTAACAAGAAAAAATATGCTAAATGATTAGAGAGGTTAAGTAATCTGCAACTTCTATATTTCTCTGTTTCCAACACAAACTGGGATAAAGTTTGAGAAGTCCAGCTAAAAATTGTAGTTCCATTCAGAATATCACTTTTATTTTATTTTTGGAGAGGTTTTTCGCTATAGGGCGGGTGCGCTCGCCAGAAAGAGAGAGACAGACAGAAAGCGAGAAATCACCCCCAAGGGGGATGGCCATGCCACAATCCCTTCTCCTCCATTCTCCTCTTGGGATCTTGGGCATATGCACATGTGCCCAGCATGAGTTTAAGCCACCGGGTCTGGGACTCAAACTGTGGTCAACTATATGGGAGTCCAGCGATGTAGCCATTATGTCATCTGCTGGTCCCAAATATCAGTATTTTTCTAATAGGAAGAATCACCCAATGCTATTGCTGGAAAATGGTGGTGGGGTATGTTGATGAGACATACCAGTGACATTAAGTAATATATTGATAGGTGTTGATTCTTTAAGAAATAATTCTTTTGGTTCTCATGGGAACCATTCTTTTATTGCCTTGATATTCTTCTAGCTAATCCATCTCTAAGATTTCCCACTACATTGATAAGAGATTTTAGAATGAGATGTCCCAAGTCCATGAAACTGAAATCTTCAGTATCTTTCAGGCATACGGATCTCACCTGTTCACCAGCTTGGGATTCCCCAATGATGAAACGATCTCCTGGGCCATCTGCAGCTGTGAGATGGGAGAGAACCAAGAACAAATGTCAGCATGGACCTATGACATAGAAGAAGAACTAAGAATTGAAATTCTAAAATTTACTCAAATTATTTAATAAATGTTCAGAAATGTGAAATATTTTTTCTGATACATGGACTGGACAAGGACTTTGTTGGTACTGGTTTGATCTTTGGTATCCGTAAGTCCCAAGGACCAAAAGAGTGTTCCTAATTGTACCATCTCTTGTCATCACTGGAGATGACACCCCGTACTTTTCACACTTGTGCTTTTCTAATAGCAAGTTCACTTTTAAAAACAATTATTTATTTATTTAATTCCATTTTTAAAAATTTTCTTGTTTTTTTTTTCCACATTATTTATTATTTGTTTTTTGTATATACTTTCAATCATATTGTTTGACTTACAATGAGACCATTTTGATATGTGCATATTTCTCCCCAGACCCATTGATCAAAATATCTTTAACAGATAACACCACACCTCCCCATCCCATCAATGCTCTACCTCTGTATCCCTTCTCCAAATGTCCTTCATTAGGCCCCACTCCTCCATATTTGTTATTATTATTTTTAATTTGACCAGAGAGAGAGAGAGAGAGAGAGAGAGAGAGAGAACACACACACACACACATATATCCATATTTCCCCATTTTTTACATATAATTCTTGTTTTTTTTGAAAGAGATTTTTTGCTATCAGGCACATTTGCTCACTGGAGAGACAGAGAGAGACAGAGATGTTTTTGTACAATTTAGTAAATAATCTTTTGATGACTGCAGACATATAAGACCGGCTATATTCAGAAACATCAGCCAAAGAAAGTGAGAAATCATCTCCTGTGTTCTCCTTTCTGGATTCTGGGCATACACTCACATGTGTTTGGTGTGAGTTTCAAGTCACCAGCTCTGGGACTTGAACCATGGTTGGCCATGTGGGATCCAGTGACATAAGCACTACATCAGCTGCTAGTCCCTGTAAAATTCTTAACTACATCATTTAAATTTTTTTTTTTTTTTTTTTTTTTTTTTTGCCATAGGGTACATATGTTTGTTGGAGAAACAGATAGGGAGAGAAAGAAAGCACTCCCTGGGGGTGATGGCAATCCTTTCCCTCCATTCTTTTCTCAAAATTTTGGGCACACACACAGATGTGCCTGGCATGATTTTCAAGGCACTGAATCCAAGACTTGAACTGTGGTAGGCCACGTGGAAGTCCAGCACCATAACCACTATGCCACCTGCTGGCTCATTTCATACTATTTTAAAAAACTTATCTCTCAGTTTAATCTTCATAATAATCCAGTGAAGTAGGAACAACATATATTCCTTTCTCCATTTGACAGTTAAAGGAAACAAGTTACTGAATGAAGGAATTCTGGTAGAAAAGGTTGTATACCTACAACAACAGTTCTGGTTGTTGTAGAGCTAGGACTAAAGCTGTCTCTAAATTCCCAGCACAAGGTTTATTTATTTTTTAATTTAATTTTATTTTTACTATAATTTTTTAATATGGGTCAAAATGCTATCTCTGAAACAGAATACCTAGTCAACACAGCATCAATTTTCCATTGGCTATTTATGTTTATATTAAAAAAAAATTCCAGAATTGGGATGGAAAAATCTTATCCAATATTCTCCCCTCTCCTTTCTACATGTAGTATAGTAATACTAGATGAAAAAATATTTCTTGAGATTCAAAGGGTTTTCAGACCAGTACTATTAGCAAGGCAATGCTTGTCTACTGAGTTTCATAATTATGACTATTACCTCCATGTCATCTGCATATAGCAAGGATTTGGTACATATACAAAAAAGATAAAGTTGAATATTAAGAATATATGAATATTTCAATTATATTTACAATCACACAGATAAATAAAAATATTTTCTTCTTAAAATGGACATATGAAATTGTCTCTTTTCTTTCTCTCTCTCTCTCTCTCTCTTTTTTTTTTTTTTGTAAAACCAGGCCACTTTAATGTTTTTGTACAATTTAATAAATAATCTCTTGATGACATGTAAGACCGGCTATATTCAGAAACATCAGTCAAGATGGTTTTCCAGATTGGTGTATCATCTTCAAAAATTACAAGGAGTTACTTGTATGCAACCACCATCAAATCAGTAAGACAGCATTTATGCATCCATCATTTTCAGGATTGTTGGTAACTTGAACATATTTCCTCCAAATAACCTTGCCTCCTTGTGTCACATGGCCCAACTCACTCATGTTCACCTCCATGACAGTACCTTTTGTGATAACACCCACAGTTGTATATAGTGAGGATGAGGGATTCTTCCTTACACCAAGTACTGGCAAGCAAAATGTGGCTTTCAGTTCAGGATGTGTTACGTGGGCCTTCTTGAAACGTGAGCCCATTGGCCTAATGAATCTTTCATATTTAGGTGGTTTTCTAGTAAAGCCGTCTCCAACAAAGCAGACTTTTGTAACCACCCTCTTCCAAGCCTTCTTCTTTCTTTTTCCTATTCGAATAACTTTTAATACCTCTGTTTATCCCTGGGTTCAAACTTTGGGCGGAGGGACTTCCCATTTTCCTGCTTTCTCTTTCCGTTTTTGTTTAATCATTTTGGAAAGTACTTTAGCTCTGGACTGTCCTTCTCTATCCAATAGATAGGCAGGCACTGCTCCTTGTGGAGTCTTTTCATCTTTCTTTTGGTGTTCCTCTTTTCATGCATCTTGATAGTCATTTTCATTTGTATTTTCTCAGCATGGTGCTGTTTATGATAGAGCTTAGCCTTCGGACCAGTCATCTTATTTGCCTTCTTTGAATGTTCATGAGCCTCCCGACTTTCCTTCTTTCTCTTTTTCTCATGGTAATCCAAACAGTATCCCATAGCATTTATGATGTAATTCAATATATTTGTTTTGTGGCATGGTGACGGCTGCAGAGTCGCTGGGCGCAGCCTTCTGAACGCAAAGAAGTTGTCATCTTTCAGCGAAATTGTTTCTTCATGTAACTACAAAGTAGTTTTTTTTTTTCCCTAAAGGCTTATATAAGATACCCTTTATAATGAGTCACTTGTTTTGCACAGATGACTTTGGTTAATCTAATGTGGAGAAGGACCAAAATTAACATTAGGTTCTTCCTATCAGTAAATGTTGCATCTCAGTTAGTGAATTCTTGGATTTCTTTCTTTCTTCTTTTTTTTTCAATATTCATATATTTTCATTGCTCACTTGTAATATATAGGAGAAAGCCAGCTGGCAGTGCGATGGTTAAGATAGCTGGGTCCTACATGGGTCACTGCATGGTTTAAGTCTAGGATCAGGTAGCTTGAAAACATGCCAGGCACATGTGTGTAAATGCCCAAAAGACCAAAAGGAGAAATGGAGAAGGGACTGTGGTGGAACCATCCCTCATGAAGGGGTGCCTTCTCACCTCTCTCTCTGGTAAGTGTAGGTATCTTCTAGCAAATGTGAAAAAGAATTAAGAGTTTTCCTGAAATGCTATTTTTATTATGTTATTTTCATGAGTTCTTTTTAAAATCTTTTTTAAATTAACAGTTTAAAACATAAATAAGCGATGTCATTGCTTCAATAATTATCAACATTTTACCAATCTTCTTTAATTTATCTCCTATTTATTTTTTGTAGTATTTAAAAGCAAATGATGATTTTGTCACTGTAGAAGGTTAAACATTAGTTATCTTTCAGAGTTCAACACTAACCACATCTCAAATGTTAATAAACCTATTTTGAATTTTGCTAGAGAACTAATAATCGGTTTGCTACTTTCCTCACAGCAACATAGCCATTTTCTCTTTTTACATCCTGCACAATAGGAAATTAGCATCGTTTTAGAGTAAAATGATGCTGAACTTGAATCCTGGTTCTACCTCTTGTTAGCTTCAGAACTTTCAGCAAAAGTACTAGACCTCTGTCACCGTCAGTTTTCTTTTTTTTCTTTCTTTCTTTTTGAGAGATTTTTGCTACGGTGTGTATGTGCTCACTGGAGAAAACAGAGACAAAGAGACAGAAAATGAGAAATCATCCCTCGGGTGGATGGCCATGCTGCAATCCTTTTTCCTCTACTCTCCTCCTGGGATTCTGGGTATACACACACACACACACACACACACACACACACACACACACGCCTAGCATGAGTTCCAAGCCACCAGGTCTGGAACTTGAACCACAGTTGTCCATATGGAAGTCCAGTGCCTTAACCACTACAGCACCTGCTGGCCTTCTTCAGCTTTCTTATTGATAAAAACAGGGATAATCGTACTTCAAAAATAATATATTTTGGGATCAGGAGATTGCGTAGTGGTTACATTTTTGGACTCCCATATGGCTGATCATGGTTTGAGTCCTGGACTCAAATGCTTGAAACTCACACCAGGTTCATGTGCATGCATACCCAGAGTCCTGAGAGGAGAAGGGATTACAGTGTGGCCACCCCTCCAGGGCGATGATTTCTTGCTTTCTATCTCTGTCTCTCTGGTGAGTGCATGCGCCCTTTAGCAAAAATAGCACACGCTCTCTCTCTACACACACACACACATACACACACACACACACATATATATATATATCTGTATATATATATATATATCTGTGTGTATATATATATATATATCTGTATATATATAAAAATATATATACATATATCTGTATATATATATATATAAATATATATACATATATATATATGCAGTGCATTCCTTTTATTCATTCACTAAATTTTTAGTGAGGAACTTTTATATCTCAAATATCATACTAGGCATTAGGGACAAAATAACAGAGTAAAACTAGGCATTGTTTCTCTTCTAATGCAGTGCCAGTGTGTTGAAAGGTTTCTTAAACTGTGAATCACAAATGTAGGTGGGCTATAAAATCAACTTGTAAAAAAGTTTTTAATGAAAAAAGATATGAAATATATTTCATCACTCTGGTACTTTCTCTTTTGTTTCCCCAGTGTAGCCTGAATAACTAATTATGACTTCCAAACGTATGTGCAGTTATTTTCCTGCTTGTCTCCAGGGAATTCCAAGCACCTGGTGTACAAGAGGTGTTAAATAAATACTCAATAAATGAAATATTCAAAATATCCAGTGAGCATGGCTTTTCAGAGTCTTTTCAGAAAGATACATGTATAAATGAAAAAATAAATCATGTTTTCTAACACAAAATTTATATTTGCAATATATTTTTTCTGCTGACCCATATATATCATCTTCAAAATTTAAGATTCATCCTTTTAAGAATATTTAGAAAGACTATTCTGATTAATTCTATATAACTTAGATTATGTCATTTATTCTGTCTACATCATTCATGTTCTTAAGAGAATAAAGAAACTGGGCCAGCAGGTGGCATGGTAGTTAAGTTGCTGGACTTCTACATGGCACACAGCAGTTTGAGTCTTGGATCCGGTGGCTTGCTTTCTCACTTTCTGTCTCTCTCACTCTTCCTCTTTCTTTGGTGAGTGCTTGTGCCCTGCAGCAAATTAAAAAAAAAATAAATAAAGAGAGACCAAGAGACGATGTACTGGTTACGTCACTAGACTCTGACATGGCCGAACATGGTTCAAGTCCTAGACCTGGAGGCTTGAAACTCACTCCAGGTGTGTGTGCGTGTGTGTACAAACTCCTGAGAGGAGAATGGAGGAGAAGGGATTGTGGCATGGCCATCCCAGGTGATTTCTCGCTTTCTGTCTTTCTGTTTCTCCAGTCAGTGCACGTGCCCTATAGCAAAACTACCTCTCTCTAAAATAAATAAATAAATAATAAATAAAATTAAATAAATAATTCTTAAAAAATTAAAGAGAATAAAGAAACTAATTTGGCATTCTCATTAAGTTTGCAGACTGACTTTACTGTGCCTTAAACATTTCCTTAAATAATACCATAAATGTGTACATTTTATCTCTTCAACTAGGTTATGAGCTCCTTAGAAGCACGGAACTTTCCTTTCCTCTCTCACTTCTTTCCTTTTTGAAAATGTTCATTCATTTATTTCTTCAATGAGCAAGAGAGAAACCGAGAGAGAAAAGGAGAGAAAGAGAACCCAACAGAGTCTTGATGCTGAGATCCACCCCTAGGCTTAGCCAGTCCTTGATCATGGGCAAGTGTGTCTGCAGTACTCAGGGAAGTCTTTAGACTTGAATGAGAGCCTTCTCATTTGAGATTGCCTCACAAAATATCGTCTTACCACTGCACCACCATCTATCCCCCACCTTTATTGCTGTTTTGAAATCCTCTGTCCTGTAATCTTTCTCTTTTCTCCTGTCCTACCATACATGCACATACATTCAAATACTTATATAAATATTCAACACAAATGCTCTAAATAAATGTCACTGAATAATGAGTGGCTGAAGATATCTGGGGCAATACAGAAGTAAGCATTGAAAGAGTCTCAGGAAGGTCATAATCTGAAAGAGCTCTTAAGTGATTAAAAAAACAAAGGTCCTTCCTTTACTATCAGAGAAGATGTACTGACTCAGGAGAGAAAAAGTGCTAATCCAACTGTTTTCTACCTTACCCTAAATCTTTCTAGCTGCTAAATGCTGGTTATAGAAGGCTTAGTTGATCAGTAATATAGAATGCTCTTGGTATCAGCAAGGAGTCATTATTATTCCCAATCTTTCATGGGCTTACACCTCATCTGGAGATGAAAAAAGACAGATTCTGATATAGTAGGTCTCGGATAGGGATTGAAATACATTTCTAAAAAGCTGATGCTGACATTGTTAGTTTTTGAACTACTTTTTTTGAGGAGCAGAATGCTATAAGATCAGATTGAATATAGACATTCAGACAAAGAAAAAATGTAAGGGAATAAAATATTAATAGTCATAAATATCCTGACTTTACATTAACAGCAAGGCTCACTATTTCTGGTAAAGACAAAAAATAACTATTATTCCATCAAGCTTCCTGATAATTATTTTAAAGAGGCAGGTTGGTACCAGCAGTTGGCATAATGGCTATGTCGCTGAACTCCCATGTAGCTGACCGTGGTTTGAGTCCTGGACCCAGTAGCTTAAACTCATGCAGGGTACGTATGTGTGTGTCCCCAAGATCCTGAGAGGAGAACGGAGGAGAAGGGATTGCAGCATGTCCATACCCCCTGGAGGGTGATTTCTCGTGAGCGCACATGCCCTATAGCAAAAACGTCTCCAAAATAAATAAATAAAAATAAATAAATAATTAAATAAAAGATAAAGAGGCAGGTTTAAAAAAAAGAGTTGCCATTTTTCAAAACGAATTCTACAAGCTTGGGGAGGAGGGGGCAGAAGAGAAGGTACAGTGGTACATATACTTAAAACCTGAAAAGAAAGGAAGTAAGTCAAAGTATGCCATTAGAAAAGATGGATGGGTTCCAAGAATTTGTGTAAAGGCTTATAATCTTTTTCCTCTCTAATTCTGACATCTGTGCTAATGAGTTTTGTTTTTCGCTCTTTAACTTAGAATTTAATTGGAAGGCAGTGATAAAAGCAATATAAACCAAACAGAAATGCATTATGTAAATAATTCATAAGGCTCAGTGTTAGAACAAGAAGCTGTTCCATTTTCTTCCCCTTTTTGTTAATGTTCAGAAAACACTGTTAGTCTATTCACCTATTTATTTGACAATTTTTGATTATGTCATTTAATATAAAATTGATACCACTTGGGGCCAGCAGGTGATGTGGTGATTAAGGTGCTGGACTCTCACATGACTGACCACAGTTCAAGTCCACACCTGGCAGCTTGAAAATCATGGTGGGCACAAGTGCCTGCATGCCCAAAATACCAGGAGGAGAATGGAGAGGAAGGAAGTGTGGCATCGTAACCCCCCAAGGGGGATGATTTCTCACTTTTCCTTCTCATTGTCTCTCTCTGGCAAGTGAATATGCCCTGTGGCCAAAACAAAAATAAAAACAAAAACAAAAAAATTGGTATCACTGTCACATTCATTATGGCAATGTATATAATATTATCATCTCCAAATCATTTGCCATAGGATTATTCATTTTTTTTCCCTAGCCATTTACAATATCTCTTTAAAGCCTCTTGAAACTCTGAATAGCTATTCATTTATTTTCAATAATAAAGCAGTTTTTCATGTTCATGTTAGGTCTGAATAAACTGAGGCCTATAGAGAGAGAACAGCATGATTTTCCAAGATCTTAGCAGGTATTTGATAGAGAAATAAGGTTTAGGGATTAACAATTTATAGTCTCTGTTTATAGAACTATGCTATCTAAAACTGGGGATAAATACAGATAATAGTATTTATGTGCATACTAAAGTTAAAATTATAGGGCCAGGGTTGAGGAGGTGACAAAAAAGGCTGGAATAAGAGGATTAACTTGCTGCAATTATATGTAGGGATTAAATCAGGTAAATTGTTTGGAATTTTAAATCTGTTGCCATTTTTTATGGACAGCAGGGAGTAGGACAGATGAGTGAAAAGACATTTTGTATTTTTCAGTATCATATTCCAGGGGGTAAATGTCCATCTATTGTTAGTATTGAGAAAGGAGTCATTCTTTAAATACAATATTTTAAACTTTTGGAATTGACTAAAATGAATTATTCTAAATTATCTATCTGTTTATATGAGTAATATTCTCATACAAGACCCTTTTCTTCAAAGTATCTGTTGTGGAAAGCAATAATAACCTGTCAGATGTTGTCAAGGAGGATTTCAATGGATACAACAGAAATCCTGAAACATGATTATTGTTGAGAGAATAACAATTACTTCTGGGGCAGGCAGGTGGTATGGTCGTTTAAGGCGCTGGACTCTCACGTGGCTGACTGTGGTTTGAGTCTTGGACCTGGTGGCTTGTTTTCTCACCTTCCCCCATACTCTCTCTCTCTCTGGTCAAATTAAAAAAAAAAGAGTAATAATAAATAAAATTAAATAAATAATTCTTAAAAAAATTACTTCTAAATCTAAATGGCTGTGGACTGTCTATGCAGAATTTCAGTGTACTTTAGTGCATTGGATATCGGTTAAACCCCAAAACAGTGGCCAGGCAGTGAAATAATGGTAATTTAAAAAATGTTCTTTTTGAGTTTCTCTATTTTCCTGAAATATTTTCAACCAGAAAGTGAAATATAAAACTTAAAACAATTCTTTACCCAGGGCCAGAAGGTGGTGAGGAAGTTAAGGTGGCTGGGCCCCATATGGCCAGTTGTGCAATTCAAGTCCTGGATCCTGTGGCCTGAAAATCATGCCTTAAGTGTGTGTGTCCATGCCCGAAATTCCAAGAGGAGAATGGAGGAATAGGGGTGTTGGCATGGCCATCTCCTCTGGGGGGTTATTTCCAGTTTTCCCTCTCTCTGTCTCTCTCTGGCAAGCACATTCATGCTATAGCAAAAACAAAACAAAACAAAACAACCAATAAAACAAACAAAAAGGTTAAAAAAAATTCTTTACCCAAATGGCAAAAATTTCTCTTAATATATCCTTCCTGAATTTTATGGTATATAAGGCTCTCAAAATAGTTCCTGGCTTTGTTGTGGGATGGTTTCTGTGATAATGTCCAGGTTCTGGGTATTTCAGAAAAAGAATCAAGAGAAACACACTAATTGTGAAAGGAAAAGGTAGTTTATTAAATAAAAGCGAAAGTACATTCCTGAGAGGTAGGAGCGGGGTTAAATAGACAGAAGTTCATCCTGTGAGGTTTATAATTTTTAATCTAAGTGATGTGGGCTGATCACTGGGTGGGCCCACTGATTGTTCTCATATCAGTGTGGCTGGGCCCACTGATTTATCTCATTGGCTCTATCAAATGTGGCTGGGTCCACTGATTCATCTCATTGGCTATATCAAATGTGGCTTAATTTGCTAGATGTTCCCCACTAATCTCCTGTCTACATTACCTTGGATGGGGAATTTTCTGCCCTGAGTAGGTTTTTCTATCTAGCCACATAGGCAGATATTCCAGCTCCCTTACTCACTTCCATTTGCTAGCTTTCTTCTGCCCCAGCTTGTTCAAAGTATTCCCTTTTTAAAAAGGTCCCAAAACCAGCTCTGAAAGGATAAGCCTCTCAAATTAAACTTTTCCAAGAAAAATGAACTTGAGATTCTGAGATATTTTTGTTTTTGTTAATATCTAAAACTGCAGAATAAATAAGGTAATTTTACATAAAAATTCTGCAATATCTTCTACAACTGCAGAAAGGCGAATTTTTCCATTCTGCAACAAGAAAAGCTAAGATTCTTAGTGAGCTGCTACTACCTTACAGAACAACATTTTGTTTAAGAATAATTTTGCCCCAAATATTTTTTCTCACTCTCTTCTACTTTATATTACACCAATAATGTAAAAAATAGGCTTTCTTATTTTTGATATTTCATGTGTTGTGGTTGCTGATTCTACTCAAGAAGTAAGAATTCTTTGTTATTTTCCAGTAATCTCATATGGCTATAAATTAAAAGATCAAAACAGAATTTCCTTTTATTAAACAATAAGATTTTTGGCTTATCTTTCATGAATGTTGCAGCTGTTCCAATTTTATAGAGTAAAGCTGTTTGCTTTCCAAAGTCCCAAAATTAAAATACGCCCCCCCCCACCTCCCCATACTGACCAGTGAGTGCCCTTTGGTTTCTTCAGAACAGGGTTAAAGGGTTGTTGATATAAATGCATACAAATCATATCAAGTAGCCACTTATTTTGGATAACAGTTTAAATATTAGGCATGAGCCCAATCAATGTATTCTGTTGGTGGGAGGAAAAAAATCCACATTCATAACATTACTTTACTTGACAGGATGTTTTTTTATCAACAATTAAGTAGTTTAAACATTCACCAATAAGGTGTTTAGTTTGGCTTTTAGAATGGGAAGGTTGTACATTTAAACTGAATGAATCATGCAGGAGCAAGGGTTAATAAACCAGTATGCAAGAAGACAGAGTCTGCCATGAGAGCTGAGATCTAGTGATTTCAGAGATAAAAGCAATGAAGATGTTCTGCTGAGAATTTACCCTGGCAAACAGAAAGGGCAGGCCAGAAGAAGACTGAGTCTACCATGAGAGCTAAGATCGAGTGATTTCAGAGATAAAAGCAATGAAGATGTTCTGCTGAGAATTTACCCTGGCAAACAGAAAGGGCAGGCCAGAAGAAGACTGAGTCTACCATGAGAGCTAAGATCGAGTGATTTCAGAGATAAAAGCAATGAAGATGTTCTGCTGAGAATTTACCCTGGCAAACAGAAAGGGCAGGCCAGAAGAAGACTGAGTCTACCATGAGAGCTAAGATCGAGTGATTTCAGAGATAAAAGCAATGAAGATGTTCTGCTGAGAATTTACCCTGGCAAACAGAAAGGGCAGGCCAGAAGAAGACTGAGTCTACCATGAGAGCTAAGATCGAGTGATTTCAGAGATAAAAGCAATGAAGATGTTCTGCTGAGAATTTACCCTGGCAAACAGAAAGGGCAGGCCAGAAGAAGACTGAGTCTACCATGAGAGCTAAGATCGAGTGATTTCAGAGATAAAAGCAATGAAGATGTTCTGCTGAGAATTTACCCTGGCAAACAGAAAGGGCAGGCCAGAAGAAGACTGAGTCTACCATGAGAGCTAAGATCGAGTGATTTCAGAGATAAAAGCAATGAAGATGTTCTGCTGAGAATTTACCCTGGCAAACAGAAAGGGCAGGCCAGAAGAAGACTGAGTCTACCATGAGAGCTAAGATCGAGTGATTTCAGAGATAAGAACAATTAAGATACTCTGCTGAGAACTCACCCTGGTAGAGCCCTGGTAAAAAATGCAATGCCAAAGAGTTTGCAGACTACATCCTCCTGTGCGCCTCTGATCACTCAGATTGATCTTTTAGAAATTAGGAAGAAATGAATAATCCATCAGAGGATTAGAAATCACTGCAGGGGCACAAGAAATATGTGAAATCAAGAAAATACCTCACCCCAAGGGAAAAGAATAACTCCTCTTCATCCACAGACAGTACATTGGAACTCATGGGAATGTCTGATAAAGAATTTAGAGTATTCATAGTGACAAAACTAACAGAGATAGAAGAGAAGAGAGATAATGAACACCAGAAGAAAAAATTCAATGAGCTCCAAGAGGTGAGGAAATTCTTGCAAGAGCTGAAAGAGGAAATACACACCATAAAAAAGAATCAAATGGAACTGTTGGAGATGAAGGCTATAAAATAGGAAGTCAAACCCTCCTTTGAAAGTATTAAAAGCAGACTAAATCATACAGAAAATAAAATCTCAGATGTAGAAGGCAGAATTGCTGGACTTATCTGCCATGAAGACTGAGAAAATAGCCCCCAAAATGAGAATAATATACAAGAAATACTAGATACCATTAAATGTCCAAACATCCAGATAATCATTATCCCAGAAGGCGAAGAGACTAATAAGGGCATTGACAATCTATTCCATCAAATCCTGGAAGAAAAATTCTCAAAGCTAGAGAGGCATTCAATGATCCAGACCCAAGAAATACAAAGGACCCCAAATAAGATCGACCCAAGAAGATCTTCTCCAAGATACATTAGAGCCAGAATGACCAAAACCATAGATAAAGACAAGATACTCAGACTGGCAAGAGAGAAACATCAAGTTACTTACAAAGG
>NW_006160128.1:3188876-3193558 GCF_000334495.1 Tupaia belangeri chinensis
TCATGTCACTTTGGTAAGAAAAACAGTGGTCTAAGGAAAGATATTCTAAAATACATTTTTAAAAAAAGGCAATACTTTCTCATTTTGATTTATTAAAGCCAAAGCTGCCTTTCTTGAAATTAAAAAATGTATTTAAGAAATACCTACTTAGTAACCACAGTAAGCTATATAGCTCAGCTATGTGCTATTTTATAGTATATTCATTTTACCCACAGAGTTTCATGCCTAAAGTCAACTTTTTGTTCAGAGACATGTATATATCAGCTGAACTTACTATTGAAAATATTTAGATTAATTAAGATATTTTGTAAATCAATACAATGTGGAAAAGAATAAAGGAATGAAAAGCAACTGCAGATACCAGAGAAAGGGTGGGAAGAGGATGGGAAATGGCAGAAGGTGAGAAATAGGGGAAAAAAATATATATATACATACAAGAAACAAGAAATCAAAAATTATTTGTGGATGATAACATGTATGATTAAGCCACTTTACAGTGTATTCTGGCTGGAAAATTGCATTTTGTATGCTGTGGTGATGTTCAGTGAAAGTATGTAAAATAAGTTAAAAAAATAAACCAATATGCTTTGAATTTGTTCAAGTATTGAATATAAAGAGTTAGCACATATTGATTTAGTAGCTATCATGAGAAGTAAAAAATAGATTTTTGCCCCAAAATGAAAATATTAAAACTAAGATAAAAATATATAAAGTTGTTTGTATTCCACACGGCATAAAAGTCAACAAATCAAAGTTTACAAATCCCTATTGACCACGTGGGAAAATACAAAACATGTATTAAAACCAATAGCAATGTCTAATATTTAAAACCAGTTTGTAATTGGGGAACATCTAAGTTCTTAATTAAAATACACAAATGAAGTGAAAACGTTTAACTGGTATACACTGTTCACATCTATATTTTATTTATTTATTTTTTTAAGAGTTTTTTTCTTCTTGGTGCATGCTCTCGCCAGAAAGAGACAGAGACAGTGAGAAGGAAAGTGAGAAATCAGTTTAAATGGGGAATGGTCATGTGGTGATTCCTTCTCCATTCTCCTCTCAGGATCTTGGGCAAGCACGCACATGTACCTGGTGTGATTTTTGAAGCCCCTGGGTTTAGGACTCAAACAGTGGTTAGCCATGTGAGAGTCCAGTGACATAACCACTATGCCATCTGGTGGACCTACACACCTATATTTTAAATTTAGAAATGCATATTTGCAAGCAATGATACAAAAGTATTAATGAAGAATGCATAATCTCTGAAAATTATGAAAACGTCCCTGCTACAATATATTTCTAAATACAAAACTGACCATATTTGTTACTTTCGTGTAGTGAGAAAAGTTCATTTTTGAAACATAAAATTCAGTTTTTTGGTGTTAAAGGTATGAATGACAGTTCGTTCTCTTTTTTAAAAAATGTCTTAGTTGTTTGTGATTTCTATACATGCAAACGCTTTGAACAGGAGAGTCCACAAAGGAACCAGGGTTGTCTTATGGCATCCAATTAAGTCAGAGATGGGAATGCCTACGGGTCAATACACGTCAGGAGCAGAAGTGCTTGACTTTTTGGTCAGGCTGCCATGGTTTGGATTTCCACCACATTCACACTTAGCTTGCCCTCCCCTGCCACCACGTCCTGGATGGCCAAGGTCTCCAAAACTGATCTCCAGCTGAGATGTTACATCATTTGCTGGTTTCTGGAAATGATGGTTCATAACCAAATGTTCAGTATGAGCCTCTTGCCTCTTTGATTTATGAAGAACAAATCGTTTCTTCCACTGTCCATCAGCACCTTTGTTTTTCAAATATTAAATTCTACTTTTGCCAGGTCTTTATTTTGAATAGCTTTCCACTCATCCAAAGTCATCTCTTTGGACCCTCTTTCTTTGCTTCATCAACCTTGTTTTCTCTATTTTCAGTGTCTGCCAATGGATGTTCTTCACTTTCAGGTGTTTCTTCAGTCACAGTTGATTTATCTAAGTCAGTTAATTCATCTTTGACAGTTCCCCAGATGTGAGATCTGCTACCTCCTGTTGGTCCCCATGTTTCTGGCCAGACTTATCACTTCCACTATGCCTATCAAATTTAATTTGCCACAGGACTTAGATCCATCTCCTCTGCCCATTCCATGTCTTCAGCCTCTGCCACCTCTTCCAAGACCACCATGGTCTCAGACCAGTTGGTCTATAATCTGTCTATAAACTGAAAATTCACCTTTTTAAAAATGACTTTTCAAATTTTCATTCACGAGGTGATCACTTTTCTGATCTTCTATCAGTTATTTTCCCTTCGCCCTGGAATTGTTGGATCAGGTCGCCTGCCATCACATCTTAACACCTTTCTTAAGTGACACAGGTGACTGCATCTCCTCTTTCTTGTCAGTCATGCTGATGTTGGGGGCAGCAGATCCTTGTAGTTTTTCTGGGACTCTGCCAAGTTGTTTACCTGCCATGTTAAGGTTGGTCTGGGCTGAGGCCTGAGCTGCATTCTTGGCCTCAGAGCACCCAGTGCCACCTCTGCTGGTTTCTTTTTTTTTTTATTCTCATGCCTTCAGTATCTCAAAGAGTCCAATTTGCCATTAAATAACCAGTCCAATTGGTTGGTAACCAGGCAGCTGAAACTTTCTTGTAAATATCCAGGCATGACAGTGGTTTGGCTGGCTTATAGTGGGCTGGGCCGAGCCAAGAATGCCCGCTTTAGTCTTCCCACAAGATCCGGAACTTACTTTTTAGATGGAGAATATGAAAGAAGAGCCAATGAGGCTGTCAAGACTCCATAACTGATTAAAATGAAACTGGCTTTTTTAACAGCTCTGATAAAATGGAAAATAAAATAAAATAAAAAACTGTTGTTTTTAGACATTTCTTCAATAATGTCAGCCTTGAGTTAAAAGCCAATGTATTACTTTTTGAAAATGACTTAAGAGAGTAGATTTTAAATGTTCTCATCACAAGCACACCAAAAAAGAATGTTTGTGAAGTAATGCATTTCTTAATTCGCTTGACTGAGCCATTCCAACAATGTAAATACCCATATTTCAAAACATCAACTTATACACAGAAAAATAGAAACAGAAGAACCAATAACACTTTGTAAGCAGGCAATTTAGTTGCATTTTAATTTTGAGTTCTTAAATTAGTATTTAGGCAGGTAAATGTTATTTAGTATTTACTTTTAAATTTATGTAATCTAGGGCCACTCTTGAGGGCATCAGCTGCTGATACAGTTGGGGAGTCAGAGCTTTAAAATATGGCATCTTCTAGTTAATTAGAGATTTCCCACTTCCTTTCTTTTAGTGAAGTCCTGCTGTGAACAATGAAGTTTGAACTTAAAGCAAAACAGACTGCTTTACTTTATCCCTGTGTTGAGAATCTGCTTGGATCATATACATGTTTTCAACAAGAAAACATCTAAAACTTCCAGACCAGCACTGCTATCTAGCATGTATATGCACCAAAGGAGTAAGTTATAATACAGTGTTTTTCACTTGATCACTATATATTTCTTTATAAGCAAGAATTTTCTCCTGAGTATAGTACTTTCTTTCACTGACAAGTTTTAAGCAAGGTTGTACCAGAAGATAAAGATGTAGACTAGCACAGTTACCTATGAATGAAATTATTTTGACAATCATATGAGAAACAGATGTAGCAGTCATCCTGTACAGAGCTGAGCCAAAAATATTAAAAAAAAAAACATACAGTGTAAGTTTGACGATGCTAAAAAACCCTCCAAAATATTTACCTCGAACTGCATAGCCATCTTTTACCGATGCTGGAAAGGGGGGTAGGTTATCTTTTGCATATACATCTTGAGCAAGGACTCGTCCCATTCCATCTGAAAGAAGGGAAAAGAAGGAAAATGTGAATATTGAGAGTAACTGTATAAACAAGGCAGTCATAAACAAGATGGGCATGAGTGCCTGTCTGACACAGCTTGTACATGGGCTCAGTCAGACCTCTCGATTTCTGTCCTAAGGAATAGTAGAGAGAAAGAAGAGATGCATCCTAGTGCCTGAAATAAAAGATTACATTCTGTCAAGTCACTGTAATGCTTGCAGAGATTATTTGAATGTGAGTTGCTACATAGTCATCAAAGATGTGTTCAGCTGATGTGTTATTAACCCTTTAACAGCCCAGATTTGATTTTCTTAAAGGAAAGCAAAGTCTTAAACACTTTCATATTCATTGACCTTGTAATTTTACTTCTAGAAATCTATCCTAAGAAAACTGAGAAATCTTCATGCACATACTTTTTTCAGAATTGCTTACATTTGAAAAAAATGAAAAGAAATCAGAAGATCAATAGTATAGGTATTTAAATAAACAATGATATATCTTTATGATAAAATACTATGCAGGCTAAAGTAATATTTGTGAAGAGTATTCATCAACATAAGAAACTTCTTTTGATAAACACTTAAAAATATGTACAATGCCACATGCAGTATATAAGCTCAACTTTATTTGAGATGTATATGAATATATCAATACAAAAAGACACATGAATAGAAAGGATATATATGAATATATAAAAAATTGTTGGTTTAGAATGTCGGAATTATTTATGATTTTTTATTCCATTTGCTATACTTTTCTTTCTCTTTCTTTCTTTCTTTCTTTCTTTCTTTCTTTCTTTCTTTCTTTCTTTCTTTCTTTCTTTCTTTCTTTCTTT
>NW_006160128.1:3195223-3215226 GCF_000334495.1 Tupaia belangeri chinensis
TTCTTTCTTTTAGAGAGATTTTTGCTATAGGGAGCATGCACTCACCAGAGAGAGAGAGAGAGAGAGAGAGAGAGAGAGAGACAGACAGACAGAAAGCAAGAACTCATTCCTCCTGAGGGGGGATGACCATGCCACAATCCCTTTTCCTCCATTCTTCTCTGAGGATTTTGGGCACACATGCACACACGCCCAGTGTGAGGTTTAAGCCACTTGGTTCAGGACTTGAACTGCAGTAGACTACGTGGGAGTTTAGCTACATAAATAACTGTTATACCATCTGCTGGCCACTCCACTATTATACTTTCTAAACTTTTACAAGTCTTCTCCAATGAGCACATGCCACTTTTATACTTACCTATTCCTTACTTACTATACTTTATATATAAAATTGATTTTTATTCTCCCCTTTTCTTAAAAACAGAAATGTAAAGAAGAGGAGGAGCTTCCCACTCACTCCATTTGAATTACAGCCTTTGATTTTGGTTCCATTAACCTAAATTATTTAGTGATGGTAAGGAAGCACTATCATCCCATTGTGTGAAGTCAGTATTCAATCTACTCCGGATGACAATAATTTTGGTTCAAGAATTTGAGATGAAGGATGAAGAATTTGAGTTGAGAAATAAAAAATAATGATCAGAGGCTGGGAAGGACAGAGGATTAGTGGTGGAGTGGTGCTGATAAACAGAATCAAAATTATGGATAGTTAAGAGGAACAATGTCTAGTGTTAGAAAACACTATAGGGAGAATATGGTTAACAACAACTTATTGTATATCTCAGAGCAGCTAAAACAAACAGAGAAGAGGATTTTGAATGTTTCCAATACAATGTAATGACAAATGGTTGAGATGATGGGTATACTAATTACCCTGATTTAATCATTACATGTTGTATTCAGAAATTATATTCACACATTGTATCTGTATATGTGTGATTATTATATATCAATAAAAAATAAAAATTAAAAGGAAAATGTTTCAACTAGTGACAAGAATAAAAGTTTCAGGTAGAAAAAAGCAGGAGAAAGTAAAATTTTGTTCTAGTAATTTTTAACAATAATTATCCCCCATCTTAACATAAACAGAAACACTAAGAGACAGTCTCCAAATTTCTGCAGAGGCTCTAATAACAATTCTGGATTGAGAAAAATGTGTGGATACAAGAAATATAGAGTTACTTAAATGTTTCAATCGACCCAAACATCATTAAAGTACAAAATAATAAACATATCCTATTTCTATAGTGCTAGCTTAACACCCAGGCACAATGTGGGAAATTGAGATTGAACTTTATTTCTGACAAATCTCCATTTTCTGATACAAAGTAAGATATGTACCATGTTAAACATGTTGGGCTTTTTCTAGTCTGTGTGCCTTTGCATACAATGTTGCCTTGAATAAGAATGCCTTTTTTATCTCCCCCTTTCTCTGTCAAATCTTACTAGTATTTCAAAGTTGAATTCAGATGTCATCTCTTCAGTTCTACTCTCTCACCAAGACAAATTAGTTCATTGACTGATTTACCCACCTATTTGCCAAATATTGGGAGCCTACTATATGCTAATACTGGTGACAAAAATACCAATAAGTAGAGTGGGAAGGGTGAAAGGAAGAAACACTTAATAGTCAAAAGAATATAAAGTTCTCTGGGAACCAGCAGTTAGCGTAATGGCTATGTCGCTGGATTCCCACGTAGTCGACCGCGGTTCGTGTCCCGGACCCGGTGGCTTAAAACTCACGCCGGGCGCGTGTGCGTGCGTGCCCAAGATCCCAAGAGGAGAATGAAGGAGAAGGGATTGCGGCGTGACCATCCCCCCTGGGGGGTGATTTCTCGCTTTCTGTCTCTATGTCTCTCTCTGTCTGTCTGTCTGGCGAGCGCACGCGCCCTACAGTGAAAATCTCTCAAAAAAAAAAAAAAAAAAAGGAATATAAAGTTCTCTGTTGAAAATGATGTGTATGGTAATAACCTTGACTTGGTTTCATGTAATATATATATATATATATACTTTGAAAAACCATATTGTGAGTTGTAGAGATGTACAGTAGAGGAATATAACTAAAAAAGAAATGATACAAACTTTAAAAAAGACAAGCATCAAGAATATAACATTTAAAACTAAAAAAGAAAATACCTCGCTGATGTTCTCAAGGAGTTAATGTGAACAGTGCATGCAAGAAAGGGGAAGATTGAGAAAAAAAGAGGTCATTGTAAGATAGTATGGTTGTCAATCTATGTCCATGATATATTTCAAGACTTCATTGAGATAGTAAGTTCTTGACTGTTGCCACACTGAAAACCACTCACGTATATGTTTTTAGTCATCTATATATTTAAGTTGTAATGTATCAGCTAGCAACTACTCCCCAAATTGGTATTTAAAAGTTCTAAAGAAGGTAACTGTAAGAAATTACATGCTGGTTTCTCAAGCTTCTAAAGAAAGAGTACTGAATTTTTTCTTTCTTTCATGTCAATTCAAACAACAAATATGGACCCTACTCAAAATTTACTAGCCTGCACTTCCAGAGGAGCACTTACTGTTATTAAATTCAGTTCTTTAAAGGCAAGGACAAGGACCAGCCAGTGGTGTGGTGGCTGAGGTGCTTGACTCCCACATGGCTGACCATGGTTTGAGTGTTGGACCTGTCAGCTTCAAAATCTCACTGGGTGCATGTGCGTGTGTGCCAAAAATCCCAGGAGGAGAATGGAGGAAAAGGGATTGTGGCATGGCCATCCCCCTGGGGGTGACTTCTCACTGCCCCCTTGTCCCCAGCAAGCACATGTGCCTTATAGCAAAAACTTAAAAAAAAAAAAAAAAAGGCAATGACAAACTCAAAAGAAATAAAAACACATATACTCACCAATATTTGCACATTAAACTTTAAAACAGCATTATTCATAATGTAAATGTCCATAAAGTGGGTAAAAATTCATTGTATGGCATATTCATACACAGCCATAAAACAAATGAGATACTGCTGAAAAGGATAAAATACTGCAGAAAGAAGTTAAAGAAGATACAAATAAATGAGAAGATATCCCAAGTTCATGGATTAGAAGATTTAATAGTATTAATGTCCGTACTACCCCAAATATCTAAAGATTCAGTACAATCCCTATTAATAGCCCAATGGCATTTTTTACAGAAATAGAAAAAAATAGAAAAATAGAATTTTTGTCCTAAAATTAATATGGAATCTCAAGGGTCCCTGAATAGTCAAAAAATGATCTTGGAAAAGATCAAAGACTCACTCTCCTTGACTATAAAGCTACAGTAATAAAAATATATGGTACTTGCATAAAGACAGACATATAGACAAATAGAATAGAATAAAGATCCCAGAAAGATAACCTTTCATACACAATCAAGTAAATTATATTTGACAAGGAAACCAAGACTACTCAGTGAGGAAAGAACATTCTCTTCAACAAATGTTGGGAAAACTAGATACCTACATGAAAAATAATTAAGTTGGACTCTTACATCATATAAAATAATTAACCAAAATGGATTAAAGACTTAAACATACGGTCTAAAATTATAAACCTCCTAAAAGAAAAAATTATAACTTTTGAAAAAACTGCAAGAGGGAGTGAAGTATGTGTTCATTAGAGAGAGACAGAGAGAAAGAGAGATGGTATCTCCCCCCAATGGGGCATGGTCACATTACAATCCCTTCTCCTCCATTTTTCCATCCTGTCAGAACTTTGTGCACATACTTACACATGCAGCATGTTTCTCAAGCTGCTGGAGCCAAGAATCAAATCATAGTCAGCCATGAGGGATGTGTATTTTTTAACTACTATGTTGAGTGGACCTAAGATTTTAACAATTTGACTTGGCAATAATTTATTGAATATAACACCCATGTGAAATTAAGACAAAAAAAAACAGGATACATCAATCTTAAATAATTTATACAACAAAGAATATAATCAATGGAGTAAGAATGCAACCTATAAAGTGAGAGAAAGTATTTGTAAACCATGTACCTGATAAAGAAGTTAATATCCAGAATATAAAAAAAGCTCTTAGAATATAAAGACAACAATAATAAAATAACTTGACTTAAAAATAGGGAAAGGGGGACCAGCAGATAGTGAAATGGCTATGTTGCTGGACTCCCATGTAGTTGACTGCTGTTTGAGTCCCAGACCTGGTGGCTTAAACTGACACCAGGTGTGTGTGTGTGTGTGTGTGTGTGTGTGTGTGTGTGTGCATGCCCAAGATCCCGAGAGGAGAATGGAGGCGAAGGGATTGTGGTGTGGCCATCCCCCCTGGCGGGGATGATTTCTCGATTTCTGTCTCTCTGTCTCTCTCTGTCTTTCTGGTGAGTGCACGCGTCCTATAGCAAAAATCTCTCCAAAAAAAAAAAAAAATAGGGAAAGGAATTAATAGGCACATTTCCATAGATGAATCACAAATAACTAACAATAACTTTTAATAATGAAAAGATGCTCAACACATCCACAATGAGGGACCAGCAGATGGTGTAATGTTTATGTTGCTGGGCTCCCACATAGTTGACAATGATTCAGGTCCCAGACCCAGCAGCTTAAAACTCAGGCCGGGTTCACATGCATTCATGCCCAAAATTCCAAGAGAAGACTGGAGGAGAAGGGATTGCAGTGTGGTCATTCCCTCTGGGGATTGATTTGCTTTTTCTGTCTCTCTCTCTCTTTGTCTCTCCAGCAAGTGCATGCACCCTATAGCAAAAACCTCTCTCAAAACAAAACAAAACCCACAATAAGATATCACTTTATGCCCACAAGGGTGGCTATTATCAAAAAAAGGAAATTAAAAGTTATTGTGAGAAAGGGGAGAAACTGGAACCTTTGTGTACTTTTGGTAGATTTTAAAATGATGTAACCATTAAGGAAAATTTGCTCCCAAATTAAAAATACAACTGCTATATGAGCCTGCAATTCAAATTCTGGGTATATAATATACTAAAAATAACTGAAAGCAGGGTCTTGAAGACTTATTTGTATTCTCAAGTTCATAGAAACAATATTCACGATAGTCAAAAAGTAGAAGTAACTCAAGTATTCATCAATGGATGAATAAATAAAATATAGAGTGATATTAAAAATTTGTGGAAAATGGAATTAAGGTATGAGTTTATGTTAGTATAAAAATTTTTGAAATCTATGTGTACTTTTTCCCATAATACACATTTTCCATAAATTTTTGGAAGACCCTCTGATATAATATATTGGGTTGGAAAAGTCATGACACCTTTTTGCATAGAAAAACAGAAAAAATATGTAATGACTTTTCTGACAACTCAATAGTGTTATTCATCCTTAGAAGGGAAGGAAATCCTGTTACATGCTATTACAGGGAAGAATCTTGAGGACATTATTCTACGTAAGATAAGTCAATCACCAAAAGGCAAATTCTTCATGATTCTACTTACATGAGGTACCTAAAGTAGTCAATTAGTAGAACTAGAAAGTAGAATGGTTGTTACTAGCTACTAGTATGATGGGTAACAGGGGAGTAGTTTAATGTGTACAGAGTTTTGCTTTGCAACATGAAAAAGAGTTCTGTTTTTTAACAATGCATATATATTTAAAACTACCGAACTGTATACTTAACCATGGCTAAGATAGTAAATTTATGCTATATATTTTTTAAAGAATTACTTGACTTCATTTATCATTATTACTTTTTAATTCGACCAGAGAGAGGGAAAGTGAGAACACAACCCACCAGCTCTCAAACCATGGTCGGCCATGTGGGAGTCCAGCGCCTTTAAACATCATGCTACCTACTGGCCCCTGTGCTATATATATATATATATAATTTATTTTTGAGAGGTTTTTGCTATAGGGCATGTGCGCTCGCCAGAAAGACAGAGAAACAGAGAGACAGAAAGCGAGAAATCATCACCCGGGGGGATGGCCACACCACAATCCCTTCTCCTCCATTCTCCTCTTGGGGTCTTGGGCATGCACACACATGCGCCCAGCGTGAGTTAAAGCCACAGGGTCCAGGACTCAAACTGTGGTCTACTACATGGGAGTCCAGTGATATAGCCATTATGCTAACTGCTGGCCCCTATATTTTTTAACCACAATAAGAAAGGAATAAAATATGGATACATGCTACAATATGAATGAACCTTGAAAACATTATGCTAAGTGGAAGAAGCCAGACATGCGTGCTTGGGAATATTTGGTGGCAGAAGTTTGCAGCTCTTCACATACTGTAGTAAGCATTTCATTTTGCTGAAGGTTAGGCAGTATGTCAAGAAGTCATCGTTCTGCTTGCAGAGTCTGAAGAGATAATGTTCATTCTGTTCTGCTTTTATGCACACACTGTATGCCACATTTCTGTACAATAATGTCTTCAATTTGTTAAGGATAAAGCTCATACCACAAATATCCATATTTCTGGATATTATAGAATGTCAAAAATATTAAGGGCAGAGCTATGTATTCCTGGGAACCCTGGGCCATAACTATAATTAAGTGATCTCAAGAGGTTGATTAGAAAAAAGGAGTGGGACTAGAAAAAGCAGTAGAAATGACTGGTTGGTCCAGTTTTGTGTGGTATGCTTATTTGTGTGGAAAGAAGAAAGTAGCAGAGAGATGGGTGAAAAGGGATAATCTTTTTAGGTTGTCAACAGGACACTCATATAAGATTCAGCTTCCTATATGATATCAGTGATTAACAAATTCCCTGAGTATCTTTTTTTTGACCAGTCTTGCAAAGTTGAAATCCTCCTGCCTTTGCTTTCTGGCTAGGCCTATAGGTTGTTGTCACTATACCAGACTCTTTTCAGATAGGGTCTTGCTATGTTGCCCTTGTCAGCCTTGCACTAAATCTTTCTTTAGCCTCCTGATGTCACTAGGACTATAGGCACATGCCATTACACCCAGCTTTTAGATTGGACCTGGAATCAAACCCAGGCCTCCTGTGTGGTCTCAGCATATAAAGTACAGCATCTTAGCAGTGCAAAACACCATGGCTGAGCCTGTTAGTATTTTAAAACTGAAATAAATGGCCTAAAAATACCTTGCAAAAGAATTTTTATAGATTCAAATGGCTGACAATGGAAATGGACATATATTGAATACACAAGGAAAATCAAGGTGGAACTATTTTTTTTTTTTGAGAGGTTTTCGCTATAGGGCGCATGTGCTTGCCAGACAGAGAGACAGAAAGTGAGAAATCACCCCCCAGGGGAGATGGTC
Organism: Tupaia belangeri chinensis; assembly: GCF_000334495.1. Lineage (NCBI taxonomy): Eukaryota > Metazoa > Chordata > Mammalia > Scandentia > Tupaiidae > Tupaia > Tupaia belangeri. The sequence continues at coordinate 3,202,426 of NW_006160128.1, forward strand.
ACGCTGCAATCCCTTCTCCTCCATTCTCCTCTCAGGATCTTAGGCATGCACACACATGCGCCCGGTGTGAGTTTTAAGCCACTGGGTCTGGGATGTGAACCGTGGTCGACTACGTGGGAGTCCAGTGACATAGCCATTACTCTAACTGCTGGTTCCCAAGGTGGAACTATTTCTAAAGTTAAGTATAATTTGAAAGTATCGAAGCCAAGTGCATTCTCTAAGGAGTAAATTTAACCATTTTATTTGTTTGGTCAGATATTTATTCTGGTCCAAGTAATACTTTTTCCCTTATGTCTAAGTTAAGGTGTTAGGAGAACTGAGTTGTTTTCCTATGTAAGAGTAAAAAGCATCCTAATTTATTGAAGTAATTTACTGAAATGATTTCATAGCTGTAAAGTTCCCAGTGTAGTTATCTCTAAGGAAGCTTTGCAGAAAGTCAAGGAAAAAACTAAGTTTTGTGGTCCAGGAAATTGATTCCTTGTCTTCACTTTGGCTAACCAAGATACTATTATATTTGTATGAATCAGGAGTGCAGGAAGAGGGTGGTAGAAATTCAACAGAATGTTGAAAGGTAAAGAGATGACCTAAAGCTTCTTGATATAAAATAGGGATATAAGCCTATCTGTAATTGATGGTAAGTTCTTAAAGAAAATCTACTTATGCCCATATGATAGCACTGATACCGCAATATTCAAAAAGCATCATTATACTTAATCTATAAAACTAATAGCTATTCACTACGCTCACCGAAATGGTTGAGAAGACCAAAGTCTTGATGCATATACTTTGGCCAAATGACCAATGTACAGAACAATATTAGCTAAGGCCAAATATTAAGAGAGTTACTAGGAAAGGTGAAAGCATCTACAGATTTCCAAAATGAAGTATAACATACTTAAAACTTCATAATTATTTATCAGATACTAAAAAAAAAATTTAACATGGTGGTCTCAAGCCTATCCCAATATAATTTATTCCCCACAGCTTTATTTGAAAGACTAACTTCAAAATTTTGGTGCACTACAATCTCAGTTATGTATTATTGGCTTCATATATGAGTAAACCAAGACAAGTTGAGTTATTTAGGAGTGAAGACCTTCTTTGGTGAAAACCAGTGCATTAATTTGTCTATTACTAATTTTTCCAGAAGTCATGTTTATGGAATAATACAATAAAATTAGTATGCTTACACATTACATAGCTTGTTCAAAGTGCTATTGTGAAGGCCAGTGAGTGGTGCAGAGGTAATAGGACATTCTGCGAGGAAGACCCACACATAAAGGTTCTGGGTTTGCAAAGATCTCCCTAAATATGCTAGATGCTTATGTGCAAATGATCAGGACTGGTTGAAGCTGGGGGTAAATTGTGGTGTGAAAACCCTATTGCAATGTGTGCTTGACTATCCTTCTCTCTTTCTTATTGAAGAAATAAATAAATATTTTTTAAGAGAGATTTTTGCTGTAAGGTGCGTGCAATCACCAGACCTACAGCGAGAGAGATAGAGAGATAGAAAGTGAGATATCACCCCGCAAAGGGGGATGGCCATACCACAATCCCTTCTCTTTCATTCCCCCTTCGTGATTTTGGGCATGCATGTACATGTGACTAGTGTGAGTTTCAAGTCACTGGGTCTGGGTCTCAAACTGCTGTCAGCCATGTGGGAGTCCAGCCATGTAACTGTTAAACCATCTGCTGGTCCCAGAAATAAATACATCTAAAAAAAGTGTTATTGTGTTGTGCATTTGGAGTTTTCTTTCTAAGGATGTTCATTACCTGTCAATGTGGTAAGAGAAAGTATTAAAGTTCTCATGTCATAACATGAAATAAGCTTTATGTAAGATCATAGCATTTGGAATAAATACAAATGTTATAATTACCAGAAATGATTAAGCTAAGATATAGCAATACAAAAGATGCAATGGAATTGCTCATGAATTATTTCTTAAGTTGAGATTCCTTGATGTTTATTTTAACTTACATTTGTGTTATACATATTCATTGCTATATATAAAATATAAAATTTTGGCTGGCCTTATAACCTAATAGTTAAGGAAGCTAGATCTCACATGGCCATCCATAGTTTGAATCCAGGCCCCAAGGACTTGAAAACATGTCAGGTGAGCCAGCAGATGGTGTGGTGGTTACCTGGCTATCATGGTTTGAGTTCCAGGCCCATGGCTGAAAATCATGCTGGGCATGTGTGTACGTGTGTGTGCCCAAAATCTCAGGATAAGATGGGGGACAAGGGATTGCGGTGTGGCCATGCCCTCTTTGGAGGTGATTTCTCACTTTCCCTTTCACTGTATCTGTTTCTCTCTCTCTGGTGAGTGCATGTGCCCTATGGCAAAAACCTCTTAAAAACTAACAAACAGCACATGTCAGGCATGACTACCTGCATGCTCCAAATCCCAATAGGATGAAGAAATGTAGAAGGAACTGTGGCATGATTGCACCCCCTGGTGTAATTCTTTCTCTTATGTGCTCGCACATATATACCCTCTGGCAATTAAAAAAAAAAAGAAAGAAATAAAATGTTAGGTTTTTATTTATTTTTTTATTTTTATCTATTTATTCAATTGTCAGTGGGAACATGCACCAGAGAGAGATGGAAAGACAGAAGAAGAGAAAGGGAGAGAGTTAAAGCACTCTCTAATGGGCTATGGTCACACTGCAATCCCTTCTGCATTTCTCCAACCTGCTGGAATTTCCATAACTCTAAATCACATATCCTGGTATCTTACAAATAATTCTTAACTTTTCCAATATTGATTGGTCCCATTTTAAGATATTACTATGGCTATTGTTTGAGTTCTTCATGGTATTGCTAACAGATAAAAATTCCTGAAACTAAGTGATTTATAAAGAAAATGGAGGTTTATTTGGAGAACTCATGATTATGGTGGCTGGAAAATCCAAAGGTATCACAAAATGGTAAAAGGCAGAAATAACTTATCAAGAGATGAGAGCAAAGCATGGTCTACAAGTTTTTGTTTCTCATTCCAGTCTCACTCCCTCTGCTTATGTACCCACCAGAACTCAATCATAGGGGCCCTAATGACATTATCATACACAAAGACCCCACCCTGGGATACCAGGAAGGAATAAAGTTTTCACTTAACATTTTCAGTACAATCAAGTCCACATGAATTTCCAGGGGATATCCAAATTAAAAAATATTAGTCTTTGGGGGACAACCATTATCCAAATCATAATAGCTATTAAAAAAGAAAAAAAGGTTAATATAGAAGAAATATCCTGTAAATAGAAAAAAGGTATGATGAGACAAAGCTCCTAACTGGAAAATAAGAAGGAATCCATATTAATATTATCAACTATGACTATTGCCTTCAATGAAGTACTAGAGGCTTATTTCCATATTGCTAAAATCAAAGTGAGGGAAGACATTATTAAAGCACTACAGTATTACTACATCATTAAATTATATCCAAACTATAGAGTAAGATGTTTTTACATTCATATTTTTTAATTTTATTAAATGGCACTTATGCTCACCAGAAAGACACAGAGAGAAAAACAGGGAGAAAGCATCTCCCAGCAGGGCAATCACTTAACAATCTCTTCTCCTTCATTATGTACAGATTCTGGGCAAGTATGTTCATGTGCCTGGCATGTTTTATAAGCTGTTTATGCATATGATCTCCTTTAATAGTAACACACAATAGCCTTATATTAGACAAATGTTATTTTCATTTTACATATGAGGGAGATAAGACCAACAAATGTGGCACTTGTCTAAGGTTGTTCATCTAGTAAAAGATAGAGCAAGGCAATGAGTGTCTTAGAGCTAAGCTTTCCCCACTAATCTTACTCCTTTTTCTTTATTTTCTGGTGGCCTTAAACCATCAGGAGGAGCTACTGAACTCACAGCAAGATTTCCTATTGCTTGGAATCAGGAGTTTTAGAATTTCTTCTAGAGAATAAAGAATCTGTGCTTAAAATAATTGCCTATCTTCAGACAACTGACTAGCTAGAAGTAAGAAATAGGAACATGTGCTTCTGTGCTGTGGTCAGTATTCTAAAATAGACATTTCACTGCTTCAAACTGAGTTTCAACAGCAAAGCTTAAAGGTTCCTTGAATCGCCCTGCTGAAGAGGCCTTTTGCAGAAAAACTAAAAACCCAGGTAAGAGATGCTGAAGACTTTGATAATGTAATCTTAAATAAGAAATTTAGGGCCTGTAATTTAAAATAAAGTTCCTAAGACTGCATAATACTTTCTACTGAAAGCTCATAGTTTTTCCATTGTTAACTGAAAACGATTGGGAATTTCAGGGAATGGTGCCAGAATATTTTAATCTGCCCACAGTAGCTGGTACCTTACCAAGTGTGAAGTTTAAATTTATTCATGTTGTGCATTTTATAAGTACAGAAAATGAATCTTAATAATAGTTTTACAAATATCATCAACCATTGCTATGCCAAGTAAGCCTCTCCCACAAAACCAAAGGAAAGCTATTTTTATGACTGGAACACTTGCTCCTTAAAAGTTTTACTTACAAATAGGAGCTGAAAAGAATAGAAATAATAAAGGACAGACCAGGGACAATAGAAATTTCACTTGCAATCAAAACAGATTTAAAAACAAACAACTAAGCAAACTAAAACACTTTATATGCATGCACATCTAGGCACTTGCCTTTGAAGAATGATTTCATAATTGATTTGAGATCAGTGTGCTACAGTGAAATGAACACCAGAACAGGTGGTAAGTATCTTAGGCTCTAGTTGTTTTAGTCACAACTATTTGCCTAAAGTTAAGAACATTATTCAAGTTGGTTCCGTATTCCCCCATTGTTAAAATAAGAGAGATTACATGATTTCCAAGTGATTCTCTTACTATTATATTCTAAGTATTTCATATACTACACTCTGAAATTCATTCATAGAGTTATCCTATATCTATGATCTTAACAACAATCACTTCCAGAATGTCTGTACATGTTATATTCTTAGATTTTTGTTATTATTATTTTTGAGAGATTTTTGCTATAAGATGTGTGCAATTGCTGGAGAGACAGAGAGAGACAGAAAGTGAGAAATCATCCCCCAGGGGGGATGACCACACTACAATCCCTTCTCCTCTAATTTTTTCTTGGGACTTCGGGCATGCACACACCAGCTGTGTTTTAAGTTGCTGGGTTTGGGACTCGAACCATGGCTGACTATGTGAGAGTCCAGTGATGTAATCATCATGTCATCTGCTGGCATTATTATTGCTATTATTGTTGAATTTTCTTAAAAAAAAATCATCTGAGAGATGTCATGACTCCAAACTGGTACATAGATTCACTGATTCTAAAACTTTCTGACAAAACATGAACTTGCTTCTAGGGGCTTCTGTAATTTTAGGGATCAGAGTACTTGCAGAGGGAAAATATTTTTAATTTCAGAGAACTGTAAAGGTCTTTCAGTCCTCACAAAGTACTTTTCCTACTCATGATTAATGGATGAAGTTAAATAGTTAGAGATGCAGCTAACTGAAATAAAAAAGAACTATAAAGGTTTGTTCATTAAAATGTAAATATATTTGGTAAAGATCACATTTTAAAGTGCAGTGAGAATGAGTTTCAAATTCCCTTTCTGGGAAGTATTCTTCAGAAAGAGAATTAATTTATGACAATTCAATTTATAGTGATTCACACTTAGAGCACTCTGCTTTTTCACACAAATGTTATTTATTAGGGCATTTATGATAGTGAACAAGTATGTCACTTGGCTTCATCATAAAATGTATGAACAAGGTGCTGTGGGAACATAAGGGAAGGGTATTGCAATGATTAATTTTAGATGTCAACCTGACTGGATTGAGTAATACCTGAACAACTGGCAAAGCATTCTTTTTTGGGTATGTCTATAGGGATGTTTCCAGAAGAGATTAGTGTGTGAATCTCAGTAGACTAAGGGGGGAGGATGTGCTCTTAGTGTGGCTAACCACTGTCAAAAAGCTGGGATCCTGTAGAGAACAAAAATAGAAAAGGTGAATTGGTTTCTTTCTCAGTCTCTCACCTTGAACGCCATCAGGCTTTCCAGGACTTAAACAGCCTGCCCCATTCCAGTTCACAGGCTTTCATCTTTGGACTGAGAGTTAAATACCATTGTTTTTCTAGTTTCTGAGGCCTTCGAATGTAGAATGAACTACCAGATACCAGGGTTCCAGTTTACAGACGGTTTGTTGTAGGACATTTTTTTTTTTATTTTTTGGAGAGGGTTTTGCTACAGGGTGTGTACGCTCACCAGACAGACAGAGAGAGACATAGAGACAGAAAGTGAGAAATCACCCCCCAGGGGGGATGGTCACGTCGCAATCCCTTCTCCTCCATTCTCCTCTCAGGATCTTGGGCATGCACGCACACGCACCCGGCGTGAGTTTTAAGCCACGGGGTCCGGGATGCGAACTGTGGTCGACTACGTGGGAGTCCAGCGACATAGCCATTACGCTAACTACTGGTTCCCTGTTGTAGGACTTTTTGACTGTCTCAATATTGTGAGCCAATTTCTAATAATTCCCTCTCCTATATCTATAAGTAATCTAGTAGCTCTGTCTCCCTGGAGAATTCTGGGTAATAAAGGTAATTAATCCATCTAGGAATGGTGGAGGTGGATATCAGGGAAGTCTTCAGAGAGAAAAAGCTTGACCTTAAAGAATATGTAGTAGTCAGCCAGGCAGAAAAGTAAGATGAAGTTGTTCCAAGCAAAAGACAGTATAAAAAAAAAGGCTTAGGGAACTAGCAGTTAGCGTAATGGCTATGTCGCTGGATTCCCACGTAGTCGACCGCAGTTCGTGTCCTGGACCTGGTGGCTTAGAACCCACGCCGGGCTTGTGTGTGTGCGTGCCCAAGATTCTGAGAGGAGAATGGAGGAGAAGGGATTGAGGCGTGACCATCCACCCTGGGGGGTGATTTCTCGCTTTCTGTCTCTCTGTCTCTGTCTGTCTGGCAAGCGCACATGTCCTATAGCAAGAAACCTCTCAAAAAAAAAAAAAGGCTTAGAGGAAAGTGAGAAAAATATGTAAGAAAACAGCATGTTAGGTTTTGGGAGAAATAAGTTCTGATAATCAGGAGGTAAGAGAAGAACTAAAGAAAAAGATCAGATGAAATTAATTTATAAAGGGCTTTATATGACACATAAATACATGATATTAGTTTAGATTTTATCTTGAGATTATGGAGAAGACTGCTAAATAGTTGTATGTAGGGAGTGTTAATGACATATTTGCCATTTGAACAGATTGATATCAAAATTGGAGAACTTATTGGGAGAATATTAATTTGGGGAGGAGAAGTCTATTACAATAATCCAGGAAGTTAATAATAAAGATCTAAATGAAAATAATAGCAATGGAGATAGAGAACAAGGGATGGACTCAAGAGGACATATAAATAGAAGAAAAAAATATCATAGAGGAAGAGAAGATACATTTAGTAATTGTGCTTAATTTACTAGCAGTAGATAAATGTGAGTAGGTAACACATTTGGTCTATGCATTTAGAGTTTAGGCAAGGTCTTGGCAGTGACACAGATTTAAAATTACTTTGTAGGTGGTATTTAAAACCACTGGCATGCATGAGGTCATCTTAAGTGAATATACAAGATGCAAAAAGGGGCAAAGAAAAAACTCTAAAGAAAGTTTAATTAAAAAATTGACAAAGGAAGGCAAGCTTGTAAAAGAGAACATGAAGGAGACAATTACCATATTGCTTAGTTATTTTTCTTCTACATTAGACTATGAGACTCATGGTGTATAACTTTTATTTTTATTTTATTTATATTTGTAAATATACAGGACTTAACATGGGACTTGATATGTCGTAGACTGATATATACTTGAACAAATTAAATTGTGTATTTATATATGACACTGTTTTCTAAACACCTACTTAAAGTGTCTAGAAGGTCTGAGTTTATATTATTTTGAATTAAAAATGGTTTAATCTGATTCAAAGGCTGAATGCAAGCTTCATTATTATTTTATCATCGTGGGTGAAAACACTTGACAAAGATAATCATCTATGAAGAATTTGCTTACTAATGAGTGACATATGATCTGACAAACAAATGAAGCACATAAAAAACAGAATACATTTGACATCACTTTTTTTTTGAGGAAAAATGAAATAGTTGGTTCCAATTCTTTTATTTTTTTCCCTTAAAAGGACTGCAATTTCTGTCTAAATATGACTTGGAGTACATAGATTTTTCTAAGGATAAATGTTAAAGAAAACTCTTCTGAAATTATAATCAGTGATGGTTAACTAATTAATTATTATTTTAATTGTCAGAGGGTGCATGTGCTAGCCAAAGAGAAACAAAGAGACAGAGAGAGAGGGAGAAAGCACTCCCCAGTAGATCATGGTCATGCCACAATCCCGTTTCCTCCAGCTTTATATCCTATCAGAATTTGGGGCATGCGCGCACATGTGCTCAGTGTGTTTTTCAAGCCCCTGAGGCTGAGATTCAAACTACAATCGATCATGTGGGATCTGGCTCCCTTAATCACTAGGCTAAGGCTGGCCCAATTTATTTTTATAATGGGTAAATTATTATTACATTTTTTTCAACTTAAGTTTACATTCATGTTTGAAAATGTCTAGATTTAAATGGATATCAATAAATCTCTAAATCTTCTGCATTTAATAAGGAAAAATATTTCTTTAAAATTGACTTAGGATCTGCTGCTGACAACCACACAATTGTCAGCCTCTGGTGCTGTCCACATTGCCTGCTGGTGCCCTAGGTACTACTTTACGCTCAACCTCTCTGGCTCAGCCCCCTATCCTCTGGCTCCATGAGGACCAATGAGAGTGGCGTAAGTCAGGAAAACATGGACACTGACTGATGGGAAGGCTTTATGTTGCCGTTTCTGCATTCTACAGGTCACAGCCACTGTCTGTGAGCAGCTCCCACAGAGGGAGAAATCAGGTGGGACCACTAGGGGAATAGGAGGGTTTTGGCAGAAACTTCTAGTTCACATAGTTTTTTTCTACTTGCAGACTTTAGAGAAGAGCTTATCACCTGAGGCTCATCAAGCTCTGAAGGATTTCCCCTCCTAACCCCTTTTACAGAGGAGAAAACAAGAGAAGCTCTTTCCTGAAATCTGAGCCCCTGGCTCCCACTGTTCCCACCCACAGAAGGGCAAGGAAACAGACATGGAGCTAAAACACATAGTAGGGAGGAGTAAGTAGCTTCAGTAAAAAGATGAAAACAAAAAAAATCTGACCTCCCACCTCACCCCCCACCCCCAACCTGGCAAAAGAGCTATACTCTCCTGCAAGCTGACTGGAAGGTGGAGTTCTGTTTCTAATCAAGTGTATACAGAGCATGTGAGGAATCTAGGTTGCATGCCCTTTATGAGAATCTAATGCTTGAGGTGGAGCTGAGGCAGTGATGCTAGCATTGGGGAGTGGCTGCAAATACAGATTAACATTAGCAGAGAGGTTTGACTACCCAGAGACCATAATAAATCAATTGCTTGTAGATTCATGTCAAAATCCAATGAGTGGGAGAGCAGTATGAAGAAGAGGCGAGGGCAATCTCTGGACTGACCAAAGCCTGCACACCGCTGCATCCCCTGCATCCAGTGCCTGTATCCCACCATTGTCGCCATCATGCCCAAGAGAAAGACTGAAGAGGATGCTAAAGGAGATAAAGCCAAGGTAAAGGACAAACCACAGAGAAGGTCTGCAACATTTCTGCAAAACCTGCTCCTCCAAAGCCAGAGGCCAAGCCTAAAAAGGCCTCTGCGAAGAAAGGAGAGAAGGTACCCCCTGACCCCCCAAAAAGGGGAAAAGCTGATGCTGGTAAGGATGGGAATAACCCTGCAGAAAATGGTGATGCCAAAACAGACCAGGCACAGAAAGCTGAAGGTGCTGGAGATGCCAAGTGAAGTGTGTACATTTTTAATAGCTGTGTACTTCTGGTGACTGTATAGTTTGAAATATTTTTTTTCCATTCCTTCCCCTCCCCATTTTATTCATTCACAACATTTCTTACATAATCTAACTACTTTCAATAGCAAGCTCGGCTGATACATACATATCTATGAATACAAGTCTGACTTCAGGCATGAATCTCTGAGTAGAATGAATATACTATAAGGTAGCACCTAGCTGATGCTATATAGTTTACTATGGTCATTAATTGTGTATTTTTTTACTATATTTTTCAATGTCAAGAAAAGCAGATTTAACTTTAATAAATCAAAGGAATGCTAAGGAAATATGCTTAAAACTTAGACAGGGAAGAGGTTGGGATTCTATTCAAATAGTAGGTACATGAACCTATTGGCAGCTTAAGACAAGACAAAAGTCCTTAAAATAGGAAAACATGAAATACTATTTTTTAATCAAGTTTTATAAAAATGTAGAATTACTTTTAAAGCTATGTTGTTAGCACACAGAACACTTCATTGTTGTTTTTTAAAATATCTCTGAAGCTGGATTGATGTGGACAACGTCTTTTCCTTCTAATTTTGAGAGAATTCCTCTTGGGAGCCAAGGAATTCCCTGACACACATAGCCACCTTGGCACAGATGCTTTGTGGTGTGGAAAGCTAAACATTTGTTTTTATGTCCTCTCCCTCTCTGCCTTCAGAAGACTTAACTCCCTTATACCAGAGATGTGTTGGAACCTGACCACAGAAAATTGGTTTAATAAGTCACCATGGTATTCAATTCAGGTTGACAAGTCAATCAGTGTTGACAACAAGGCAACAATGCTTGTTTTTATTCTTTTCAGGAGGATGTACATGAGGATATATAATATGCACTTTAGCTGCCCATCAACATTACAGCTGCAAAACTATTCAAGTATTTAAATGATAACATAGCAGGACTACTGAATTGGTTATTTTGTGTTGGTACATATATAGCCAGAGTGAATGCCATGACTGGACAGCTTTCTCCTTTCACTACTTGGGCCAAAAAGGTTGCTTCTGAATGAGAGTACACACACACTGCCATCTGTAGAGAAATGCTTACTAACAGAAAAATGTCACCTGAACTTAACAAAATTTTGTAGAAAGCGATTACAATATCAGCCTCATTTCAAGCATATGCCCTTAACTCACGTCTTTTCTTACAGCTTTGTGAGGAGAGGGACACAGAGCACACACATCTGCAATTATAAACAGAAGTGAGATGGCTTTCTAAAGGTACATCACTGGCCAGAGTATTTACGTTAGTAGAACTACTCCAGAGATTTCTATTAGAAAAAGAGTGACCAGTGGCAGTACATTTCAGTGACACAGAATGAGATACAAAACTTTCTTACTTGTGGGACATATTCAACCTGCCCAATGAACTTAATTTGCACTTTAGGAGAGAATGACAATTGTGTTCAAGTCAGCAGATGAAGTCTGCCAATAAAGTGGCTGCATTCAAAACCAATTAGAATAATGGGGGTGATGAATGTACATTGGGATTTTTGATGTATTTAAAAACTTAGCAGATATTTAGAAAGAGATTGAGCCAGGGCCTTTTCTCTCCCAGTTGGTGCATATTCACCTATCTTAGGTTCCAAAAGAATTTGAACATTACCTCATAACTACAAAAGAACCCCAAATTGGGAAGGAATGTACCTGCAACTCACTTGTGAAGAAGCCAAATGAATCAGCTTTTCCATACCAGAAGATCAACTGTATGAGGTCCTAAATGATGGTGGACTTAAAAGTGTGAGACAACTTCAAATCTCCACACATTCTGGATTAAAGTCAAGATGGAATATCCTGAAATTTTCATCATGCACTGAAAAGCCTGCTTCCATTTCCAACATCCTCTTTGTGAAGCAGGGTTTTGTGCAGTGACAGCAACCAAAACGAGATTAGGGAGCAGACTGGACATAAGCAACACACTTCAGGTGTCATTGTCTCTCATTATTCTCAGATGGGACCATTTAGTTGCAGAAAAACAAGGTCAGGGCTCCCACTGATTCTTCATTATGGCAAATTGTATGCTTATTTCATTATATATCACAATGTAACAGAAATAAACTGTACAATAAGTGTAATGTACTTCAATCTTCCTCCCTTCAACTCTACCAGTCCGTGAAAAAAATGATCTTCCATGAAAATAGTCCCTGGTTCCAAAATATTGAGGCCTATTCATCTTGTAAAAACAAATGAACAAACAGAAAACAAACAAAGAGATACAAAAGCTAAATGATAACATAAAGCAAATGAACCTGACAGACATTTACAGAACATTTTACCCCGAAGCCACAAAATACATATTTTACACATCCTCACATGGAACATTTTTGACCAACCACAAAACAAGACTTTACAAACTTCAAAGTATAGAAACTATATTCAGTATCTTTTCCAACCACAAATAAATTAAACTTGAAATCGACAACAGAAAGAGCCTTTGAAAATACACGAAAACACAGTAACTAAACAAAATATTCCTGAATGACTTTAAAACTAATGAAGAAATTAAGACTGAAATCAAAAGATATTTTTGAAAACAACAAAAATTACCACATGACTCTCCTTTACCTTTGGGACACAGTAAAAATAGTCTTAAGACACAAGTTTATAGCAATTAGTGTTCACAAGAAAAAAAAATAGAAAGGTGGCAAATAAATAACCTCATGACACATCTCAAGGATCTGGAAAAACAACAAATCCCCAAAAATACCAGGAAAAAATATAGCAAAGATTATAGCAGAAATGAATGAAAGAGACAATAAAACAATTATATAAAAACAAACAAACAAACAAAAAACAAAGAACTTTTTTTTTTTTTTTTTGGAGAGGGTTATGCTATAGGGTGCGTGCACTTGC
>NW_006160128.1:3215744-3232908 GCF_000334495.1 Tupaia belangeri chinensis
TCGCAATCCCTTCTCCTCCATTCTCCTCTCAGGATCTTGGGCATGCACGCACACGCACCCGGCGTGAGTTTTAAGCCACGGGGTCCGGGATGCGAACTGTGGTCGACTACGTGGGAGTCCAGCGACATAGCCATTACGCTAACTACTGGTTCCCTGTTGTAGGACTTTTTGACTGTCTCAATATTGTGAGCCAATTTCTAATAATTCCCTCTCCTATATCTATAAGTAATCTAGTAGCTCTGTCTCCCTGGAGAATTCTGGGTAATAAAGGTAATTAATCCATCTAGGAATGGTGGAGGTGGATATCAGGGAAGTCTTCAGAGAGAAAAAGCTTGACCTTAAAGAATATGTAGTAGTCAGCCAGGCAGAAAAGTAAGATGAAGTTGTTCCAAGCAAAAGACAGTATAAAAAAAAAGGCTTAGGGAACTAGCAGTTAGCGTAATGGCTATGTCGCTGGATTCCCACGTAGTCGACCGCAGTTCGTGTCCTGGACCTGGTGGCTTAGAACCCACGCCGGGCTTGTGTGTGTGCGTGCCCAAGATTCTGAGAGGAGAATGGAGGAGAAGGGATTGAGGCGTGACCATCCACCCTGGGGGGTGATTTCTCGCTTTCTGTCTCTCTGTCTCTGTCTGTCTGGCAAGCGCACATGTCCTATAGCAAGAAACCTCTCAAAAAAAAAAAAAGGCTTAGAGGAAAGTGAGAAAAATATGTAAGAAAACAGCATGTTAGGTTTTGGGAGAAATAAGTTCTGATAATCAGGAGGTAAGAGAAGAACTAAAGAAAAAGATCAGATGAAATTAATTTATAAAGGGCTTTATATGACACATAAATACATGATATTAGTTTAGATTTTATCTTGAGATTATGGAGAAGACTGCTAAATAGTTGTATGTAGGGAGTGTTAATGACATATTTGCCATTTGAACAGATTGATATCAAAATTGGAGAACTTATTGGGAGAATATTAATTTGGGGAGGAGAAGTCTATTACAATAATCCAGGAAGTTAATAATAAAGATCTAAATGAAAATAATAGCAATGGAGATAGAGAACAAGGGATGGACTCAAGAGGACATATAAATAGAAGAAAAAAATATCATAGAGGAAGAGAAGATACATTTAGTAATTGTGCTTAATTTACTAGCAGTAGATAAATGTGAGTAGGTAACACATTTGGTCTATGCATTTAGAGTTTAGGCAAGGTCTTGGCAGTGACACAGATTTAAAATTACTTTGTAGGTGGTATTTAAAACCACTGGCATGCATGAGGTCATCTTAAGTGAATATACAAGATGCAAAAAGGGGCAAAGAAAAAACTCTAAAGAAAGTTTAATTAAAAAATTGACAAAGGAAGGCAAGCTTGTAAAAGAGAACATGAAGGAGACAATTACCATATTGCTTAGTTATTTTTCTTCTACATTAGACTATGAGACTCATGGTGTATAACTTTTATTTTTATTTTATTTATATTTGTAAATATACAGGACTTAACATGGGACTTGATATGTCGTAGACTGATATATACTTGAACAAATTAAATTGTGTATTTATATATGACACTGTTTTCTAAACACCTACTTAAAGTGTCTAGAAGGTCTGAGTTTATATTATTTTGAATTAAAAATGGTTTAATCTGATTCAAAGGCTGAATGCAAGCTTCATTATTATTTTATCATCGTGGGTGAAAACACTTGACAAAGATAATCATCTATGAAGAATTTGCTTACTAATGAGTGACATATGATCTGACAAACAAATGAAGCACATAAAAAACAGAATACATTTGACATCACTTTTTTTTTGAGGAAAAATGAAATAGTTGGTTCCAATTCTTTTATTTTTTTCCCTTAAAAGGACTGCAATTTCTGTCTAAATATGACTTGGAGTACATAGATTTTTCTAAGGATAAATGTTAAAGAAAACTCTTCTGAAATTATAATCAGTGATGGTTAACTAATTAATTATTATTTTAATTGTCAGAGGGTGCATGTGCTAGCCAAAGAGAAACAAAGAGACAGAGAGAGAGGGAGAAAGCACTCCCCAGTAGATCATGGTCATGCCACAATCCCGTTTCCTCCAGCTTTATATCCTATCAGAATTTGGGGCATGCGCGCACATGTGCTCAGTGTGTTTTTCAAGCCCCTGAGGCTGAGATTCAAACTACAATCGATCATGTGGGATCTGGCTCCCTTAATCACTAGGCTAAGGCTGGCCCAATTTATTTTTATAATGGGTAAATTATTATTACATTTTTTTCAACTTAAGTTTACATTCATGTTTGAAAATGTCTAGATTTAAATGGATATCAATAAATCTCTAAATCTTCTGCATTTAATAAGGAAAAATATTTCTTTAAAATTGACTTAGGATCTGCTGCTGACAACCACACAATTGTCAGCCTCTGGTGCTGTCCACATTGCCTGCTGGTGCCCTAGGTACTACTTTACGCTCAACCTCTCTGGCTCAGCCCCCTATCCTCTGGCTCCATGAGGACCAATGAGAGTGGCGTAAGTCAGGAAAACATGGACACTGACTGATGGGAAGGCTTTATGTTGCCGTTTCTGCATTCTACAGGTCACAGCCACTGTCTGTGAGCAGCTCCCACAGAGGGAGAAATCAGGTGGGACCACTAGGGGAATAGGAGGGTTTTGGCAGAAACTTCTAGTTCACATAGTTTTTTTCTACTTGCAGACTTTAGAGAAGAGCTTATCACCTGAGGCTCATCAAGCTCTGAAGGATTTCCCCTCCTAACCCCTTTTACAGAGGAGAAAACAAGAGAAGCTCTTTCCTGAAATCTGAGCCCCTGGCTCCCACTGTTCCCACCCACAGAAGGGCAAGGAAACAGACATGGAGCTAAAACACATAGTAGGGAGGAGTAAGTAGCTTCAGTAAAAAGATGAAAACAAAAAAAATCTGACCTCCCACCTCACCCCCCACCCCCAACCTGGCAAAAGAGCTATACTCTCCTGCAAGCTGACTGGAAGGTGGAGTTCTGTTTCTAATCAAGTGTATACAGAGCATGTGAGGAATCTAGGTTGCATGCCCTTTATGAGAATCTAATGCTTGAGGTGGAGCTGAGGCAGTGATGCTAGCATTGGGGAGTGGCTGCAAATACAGATTAACATTAGCAGAGAGGTTTGACTACCCAGAGACCATAATAAATCAATTGCTTGTAGATTCATGTCAAAATCCAATGAGTGGGAGAGCAGTATGAAGAAGAGGCGAGGGCAATCTCTGGACTGACCAAAGCCTGCACACCGCTGCATCCCCTGCATCCAGTGCCTGTATCCCACCATTGTCGCCATCATGCCCAAGAGAAAGACTGAAGAGGATGCTAAAGGAGATAAAGCCAAGGTAAAGGACAAACCACAGAGAAGGTCTGCAACATTTCTGCAAAACCTGCTCCTCCAAAGCCAGAGGCCAAGCCTAAAAAGGCCTCTGCGAAGAAAGGAGAGAAGGTACCCCCTGACCCCCCAAAAAGGGGAAAAGCTGATGCTGGTAAGGATGGGAATAACCCTGCAGAAAATGGTGATGCCAAAACAGACCAGGCACAGAAAGCTGAAGGTGCTGGAGATGCCAAGTGAAGTGTGTACATTTTTAATAGCTGTGTACTTCTGGTGACTGTATAGTTTGAAATATTTTTTTTCCATTCCTTCCCCTCCCCATTTTATTCATTCACAACATTTCTTACATAATCTAACTACTTTCAATAGCAAGCTCGGCTGATACATACATATCTATGAATACAAGTCTGACTTCAGGCATGAATCTCTGAGTAGAATGAATATACTATAAGGTAGCACCTAGCTGATGCTATATAGTTTACTATGGTCATTAATTGTGTATTTTTTTACTATATTTTTCAATGTCAAGAAAAGCAGATTTAACTTTAATAAATCAAAGGAATGCTAAGGAAATATGCTTAAAACTTAGACAGGGAAGAGGTTGGGATTCTATTCAAATAGTAGGTACATGAACCTATTGGCAGCTTAAGACAAGACAAAAGTCCTTAAAATAGGAAAACATGAAATACTATTTTTTAATCAAGTTTTATAAAAATGTAGAATTACTTTTAAAGCTATGTTGTTAGCACACAGAACACTTCATTGTTGTTTTTTAAAATATCTCTGAAGCTGGATTGATGTGGACAACGTCTTTTCCTTCTAATTTTGAGAGAATTCCTCTTGGGAGCCAAGGAATTCCCTGACACACATAGCCACCTTGGCACAGATGCTTTGTGGTGTGGAAAGCTAAACATTTGTTTTTATGTCCTCTCCCTCTCTGCCTTCAGAAGACTTAACTCCCTTATACCAGAGATGTGTTGGAACCTGACCACAGAAAATTGGTTTAATAAGTCACCATGGTATTCAATTCAGGTTGACAAGTCAATCAGTGTTGACAACAAGGCAACAATGCTTGTTTTTATTCTTTTCAGGAGGATGTACATGAGGATATATAATATGCACTTTAGCTGCCCATCAACATTACAGCTGCAAAACTATTCAAGTATTTAAATGATAACATAGCAGGACTACTGAATTGGTTATTTTGTGTTGGTACATATATAGCCAGAGTGAATGCCATGACTGGACAGCTTTCTCCTTTCACTACTTGGGCCAAAAAGGTTGCTTCTGAATGAGAGTACACACACACTGCCATCTGTAGAGAAATGCTTACTAACAGAAAAATGTCACCTGAACTTAACAAAATTTTGTAGAAAGCGATTACAATATCAGCCTCATTTCAAGCATATGCCCTTAACTCACGTCTTTTCTTACAGCTTTGTGAGGAGAGGGACACAGAGCACACACATCTGCAATTATAAACAGAAGTGAGATGGCTTTCTAAAGGTACATCACTGGCCAGAGTATTTACGTTAGTAGAACTACTCCAGAGATTTCTATTAGAAAAAGAGTGACCAGTGGCAGTACATTTCAGTGACACAGAATGAGATACAAAACTTTCTTACTTGTGGGACATATTCAACCTGCCCAATGAACTTAATTTGCACTTTAGGAGAGAATGACAATTGTGTTCAAGTCAGCAGATGAAGTCTGCCAATAAAGTGGCTGCATTCAAAACCAATTAGAATAATGGGGGTGATGAATGTACATTGGGATTTTTGATGTATTTAAAAACTTAGCAGATATTTAGAAAGAGATTGAGCCAGGGCCTTTTCTCTCCCAGTTGGTGCATATTCACCTATCTTAGGTTCCAAAAGAATTTGAACATTACCTCATAACTACAAAAGAACCCCAAATTGGGAAGGAATGTACCTGCAACTCACTTGTGAAGAAGCCAAATGAATCAGCTTTTCCATACCAGAAGATCAACTGTATGAGGTCCTAAATGATGGTGGACTTAAAAGTGTGAGACAACTTCAAATCTCCACACATTCTGGATTAAAGTCAAGATGGAATATCCTGAAATTTTCATCATGCACTGAAAAGCCTGCTTCCATTTCCAACATCCTCTTTGTGAAGCAGGGTTTTGTGCAGTGACAGCAACCAAAACGAGATTAGGGAGCAGACTGGACATAAGCAACACACTTCAGGTGTCATTGTCTCTCATTATTCTCAGATGGGACCATTTAGTTGCAGAAAAACAAGGTCAGGGCTCCCACTGATTCTTCATTATGGCAAATTGTATGCTTATTTCATTATATATCACAATGTAACAGAAATAAACTGTACAATAAGTGTAATGTACTTCAATCTTCCTCCCTTCAACTCTACCAGTCCGTGAAAAAAATGATCTTCCATGAAAATAGTCCCTGGTTCCAAAATATTGAGGCCTATTCATCTTGTAAAAACAAATGAACAAACAGAAAACAAACAAAGAGATACAAAAGCTAAATGATAACATAAAGCAAATGAACCTGACAGACATTTACAGAACATTTTACCCCGAAGCCACAAAATACATATTTTACACATCCTCACATGGAACATTTTTGACCAACCACAAAACAAGACTTTACAAACTTCAAAGTATAGAAACTATATTCAGTATCTTTTCCAACCACAAATAAATTAAACTTGAAATCGACAACAGAAAGAGCCTTTGAAAATACACGAAAACACAGTAACTAAACAAAATATTCCTGAATGACTTTAAAACTAATGAAGAAATTAAGACTGAAATCAAAAGATATTTTTGAAAACAACAAAAATTACCACATGACTCTCCTTTACCTTTGGGACACAGTAAAAATAGTCTTAAGACACAAGTTTATAGCAATTAGTGTTCACAAGAAAAAAAAATAGAAAGGTGGCAAATAAATAACCTCATGACACATCTCAAGGATCTGGAAAAACAACAAATCCCCAAAAATACCAGGAAAAAATATAGCAAAGATTATAGCAGAAATGAATGAAAGAGACAATAAAACAATTATATAAAAACAAACAAACAAACAAAAAACAAAGAACTTTTTTTTTTTTTTTTTTGGAGGGGTTATGCTATAGGGTGCGTGCACTTGCGAGAGACAAAGAGAGAGAGGGAGAGACAGAAAGCAAGAAATCACCTCCCAGGGGGATGGCCAGGCCACGATCCCTTCTTCATTCTTCTCTTGGGATCTTGGGCATGCGCACACACGCACCCGGTGTAAGTTTAATCCACCAGGTTCGGGACTCGAACCGCAGTCGACTACATGGGAGTCCAGTGACTTCACTTCTGAATTCTACAAAACTTTTAAAGAAGAGTTGACCCCAATTCTCCTCAAACTATTTCAAAGATCCAAAAAGAAGGCACTTTTCCAAATTCATTCTATGAAGCCTCCATCATCTTGATACCAAAAGCAGACACAAACATAATAAAAAAAGAAAACTATACACCAATGTCCCTGATGAATACAGTTGCAAAAATCCTCAACAAGATACTAGCAAACAGAATCCAATGGCACATTAAAAAGATTATACACCATGACCAGGTAGGCTTTATCCCAGGAATACAAGAGTGGTTCAACATATGTGAAACAATAGATGTAATACATCACATTATTAGACAAAAAGATAAAAACCATATGATCATAACAATGATGCAGAAAAAGTATTTGATAAAATGCACCCTTTCATGATTAAGACTCTCGGAAAAATAGGTATAGAAAATAATACATTTCTCAGTATAATAAAATCCATATATGACAAAAGTATAGCTAATATACCGAATGGGGAAAAGCTGGAAGTTTTCCCACTAAAAACTGGAACAAGACAAAGCTGTCCCCTTTCTCCACACTTCAACATAGTGCTAGAAGTACTAGATAATACAATCAGACAAGGGAGTAAAGTAAAGGCATTCAAATAGGAAAAGAAATTAAATTGTCTCTGTTTACAGATGACATGATCATATACACAGAAAATCCAAAAGAACCCATGAAAAACCTCTAAGAAGTGATAAATGAATTCAATAAAGTGGCAGAATACAAAATCAGTATATAAGAATCTATAGTGTTTTTATACACCAACAATGAACAGACTGAGGAAGAATTGAAGAACACAATTTCATTTACAAGAGCCACTAAAAAAAAAAAAAAAAAAAAAAAAAAAAAAAAAAAAAAAAAAAATTAAAAGCAACAAAACAAAACCAAAAATACACCTAGGAATACACTTAACCAGAGAGGTGAAAGATCTCTATGAGGAAGACTATGAAATACTGAAAAAAAAACTGAATATGCTATTAAAAAAATGGAAAGACATCCCTTGTTCCTGAAAAGAAAGAAGCAATATAATCAAAATGTCAATTCTATCAAATTAATTTACATATTCAATGCAATTCTAATTAAATTACCATTGATAGAAAAAAATCATGAAAATTTTCTGAAATCATAAAAGGCCCCATATTGCCAAGACAATACTGTACAAAAAGAATAAAGTAGAAGGCATCTCACTACATGATCTCAAAATATATTACAAAGCAGTGGTAATCAAAACAGCATGGTTCTGGCACAAAAACAGACACATAGACCAATGGAAGAGAACAGAGAATCTAGAAAAAAAAACCTAAAACATACAGCTACCTGTTTTTTTTTTACACCAGACAGAAGACAACACAGTGGAGAAAAGAGTCCCTTTAGCAAATGGTGCTGGAAGAAATGGATATCTACCTGCAGAAAAAATTGAAACTGGACCCCTGTCTCTCATATCCTTAACAGAAATCAACTCAAAATAGTCAAATATCTAAATGTAAAACTTCAAACTACTGATGGAAAACACCAGGAAACACTTTAAGACATTGGAGTAATTGGAGTAGGCAATGATTTCTTTCTTTCTTTTCTTTTTCTTTTCTTTTCTTTTTTTTTTGTTGAGAGTTTTTTGCTATAGGGCACATACACTTGCCAGAAAGACAGAGAGAGACAGACAGAAAACGAGAAATCACACCCCCCCCCGGGGGGGGGGGCGATGGCCACACCGCAATCCCTTCTCCTCCATTTTCCTGGGATCTTGGGCATGCACACACATGCACCTGGTGTGAGTTTAAGCCATTGGGTCTGGGACTCTAACTCCAGTGGACTACATGGAAGTCCAATCTGCTGGTCCCGGCAATGATTCCTTAAATAAGACCCCTAAAGTGCAGGCAACGATTTAAAAAATAGATAAATGTGATCACATGAAACTAAAAACCTTCTACACAGCAAAGGAAACAATAATTAGAGTAAAGAGACAACCTACTGAATGGGAGATAATATTTGCAAACTATGCTTCAGATAGGGGGCTGGTAACTAGAATATATAGGGAATTCAAGCAAATAATACTAATCCAATTTTTAAAAAATGGGCAAATGATCAACTCTCTAAGGAAGACATACGGATGGCCCATAAGAACATATGAAAAAATGTTCAGCTTCTTTTATCACAAGGGAAATGCAAATCAAAATCACACTGAGATATCACTTAATCCCAGGAAGAATGGCTATGATAAAACAACAACAACAACAACAACAACAACAACAAAACTCGACAAGTACTGGTGAGGCTGTGGTAGAAAGGGAACACTCCTACCCTTTTGGTGGAAACGTGGAAAACAGTATGGAGGATTCTCAAAACCCTACAAATAGAACTCCTTTATGATTCAGTAATCCCTGTCCTTGGTATTTACCCAAACAATAGAAAAATACAAAGTCAAAAAGACACTTGTACATACATGTTTATTGTGGCACTACTCACAATTGCTAAGACATGGAATCAACTTAAATGTCCAAGAACTGATGACTGGATTAAAAAAATGTGGTGCATGTAAACTATGGAATACTACTCAGCCATAAAGAACAATGAGACCCTGTCCTTTTATATAAAGTGGATGAATAAAGAAGATTTAATGCTAAGTAAAATAAGCCAGACTATGATGGACAAACATTGTATATTCCTGCTCAATATATACTGAATGTCAGCACTTCATGGCAGAAATTGAAAAATTCTAATAGTAGGGAGGGCAAGTATAGAGACCAGAGACTGTATAGGAGAGGGGTGCATAGTAGCGGGGTAGACAGAAGGGGCTCATGGAAAAATATTTAACAGACACAAGAATGTATAGTTCTCTGTTGAAAATGACATATATGATAATACCTTCAATCTGATTGCCACACACTGCATACATCCTTTGAAAAGCCATTTTATATACTATAAAAATGTATAATGATTAAGTGTAAATACGAAATCAGGGAACTAAAAATGACTGATTTATGAGAACCAGGTCTATAACTTACTGACTAAGGGAAGCCAAACCCCACAGGCTAACTGTGGTTTTATTTTTGACCCTGGCAGCTTGGAAAACACACCAGACATGTGTGTGTGTTGTGTGTGTGTGTGTGTGCCCCAAATCATGACAGGATGGAGAGATGGAGGAGAAGAAATTGCAGGATGGTTACATCCCACTGGAGGGGTGCTTTCTCCTTATCCCTGTCTGTCTTTCTTTCTCTGATGAGCACATGCACCCTCTAGCAATGAAAATAAATTATATTATGAAATCACATAGTTAATTCCTGACTAATTCTGCATGCTGGTGAATTTTCTAATCTTTATATTCTTTAATGTGTAGTAAAACAAAAACAAACAAAAAGATTTACACCTGATGATATATACTAGTATATCTAAAAGAATGAAAGTCAATGAAGTAGGATAAGTGTAAGCTGTATAAAAACAAACAATTTTTGTTTATGTAGTCAGAGATCAAAGAGTTAAAATCTAGCATTTAATAATTTATTAACAATAGGTCTTTTAACAAAATTTATTATGTTAGCTATTATTTGTTAATATTTTAATGCTAGGAGAAAAGTACTATCATGCAAGAAAAAGAATATAATTTAATCTAATTCTTTTTCTGCTGGTTCTGAGTTTCATTGAAGAAAAGTTAAGGTGTTTGTATAGATGCTCTCTAACGTTGATTGCAGTTTGAATATTTTATGATTCTATTAATAAGGTCCTTTATTTATAAAACTGAATATTTGGTATTGTTTCTATCTGTACAACAAACAGTTAAGTAGCTGTATTTTATTCAGATTGCACTAAATACAATTCTTTTCTTGGGTGGGAGGATCATAAGTTTTATTGGCTAGAAATTCTCCTCTGGAGCCTGTCTACCATAACTGAATGCCTAAATACAACTTCCGTGCTGAGCTTTTTAGAAATCCAAGTTCTTGATGAAAAACTGAAAACATAGTCTGCATTTGTGGCGATGGTTAAGGCAGCCAGAGACCACATGGCTGATAGCATATTTTGAGTCCTGGATATGGTGGCTTGAGAAACATGCAATGTGTGCATGCACAATCAAAATCCCAAAAGGAGGAAAAGATGGAGGGATTGTGATATGACTATGCCCCAAGGGGAAGGCTTGGAGGGTTGGTACTTTTCCTTTCCATCTCTCTGGCAAGTGCAATGCCCTCTAGCGAAAGCAAACAAATAAAGAACAAAAACTGAAAACACTTTGGACCACCACATGGCCTGGTGGTTAAGGGCCTCTGATCTCACATAGCAGAAAAAATAATTAGAATCTCAGTCCAGGCACCTTGAAACACATGCCAGGCTCATGTGGGTGCATGCCCCAGTCCCAACAGGACGATAAAATGAAGGAGAAAGGATTGAGGCATGACTGCTCCAAGTGAAGTGTTTCTCTCTTCCTTCTCCTTGTCTCTGTAGCTCTTTGGTGAGCCCATGCATCCTCTGGCCAAAAAAACAAATGAATAAGCAAAAACTCCCCACACCCACAAAACTAAAAACACTCTCATCTTGCAAGACAGCAAGTCAAAAAGCTTAGAAGTTGAATGCTAAGGAGATGAAACAACCTGAGGCTAAGAAGAAGGCTGATGTCAGTGGCAAGGTTAAAATGAGTAACCTCAAGGCTAAAAAACCCAGGAAGGGAAAATCCTAATGTAAATGAAACCTGGTCCTAGTAGAGAAATTGGTAGATATTCCTGATGTATTTCAGAAAGCCCATATAAAAAAACATTTTCAGCTACTAAATAAAAGCTTAAAAATAAAAAGAAGATTCTTGCTATTGTCATGAAACCAGTTGGTAGTGCCAATGGCAGTACCTAGGGAGCTTCACAAAATGTCTAGGTTTTATCCTACTGAAGATGTTCCTCTAAAGCTGTTGAGCCACTCAAAATACCTTTCAGGCATCACATGAGAAAACTGCAAGCTAGCATCATTCCTGGGACCATTCTGATCATCCTAACTGGGCCACAGAATCAAGAGGATGGTTTTCCTGAAGCAACTGAGCAGTGCTTGCTACTTGTGAGTAGACCTCTGGTCACCAATCAAGTTACTCTGTGGAGAATGCACCATAGATTTGTCATTGCCAAAACCACAAAAATTGATTTTAGTAATGTAAACATCCCCAGATGACTCATTGAAGAAGCTGAGGAAGCCCAGGCACAAGGAAGGTAAAGACTTCAACAAAGATAAATAGAAATATGAGATTCAGAGAGGGCAAGGTTAGTCAGAAAGCTGTGGACTAATATACTTTACCAAAAATCAAAGCTGTTCCTCAGCTCCAAGGCTACCTATGATCCATGTTTGCTCTCACAGATGGAGTTTCTCCTTACAAATCAGTGTTTAAATTTCTTACCAAGAACCTAGTTAAATAACATGTATATATCTCCCAAGGGTTGAGAAAACTGGAGAATAAACACTACCTTCCTATTGTCTTTCTACAAGTCACTCTGAATGTGCTACTAAACTAAGAGCAAAAAATGAGAAGATACATGAAGTAGAAAAACAGAGATCAGACTGATTACTTAGTGATACATAAACTATTTTTTTAATATTTTACAATTAAACACATATTTAATTGTAAAACTGGAAAGCATGATTATAAGACTAGTTATCTCCCATTTCTGACAGAAAAGATATCAGATAGACTCAGAGTTAACTATTTTTCTCACTCAGTGCTGATAGCCCCCTCTTTAGAGTATTGGTATTTTGTCAGACAGCAAAAACACAGCTAATTTTTATAAAAAGGGAGTTTTATGGTTGTTTCACTCTGTATACTAAGGCATACCATACAGTTAAGTAGAAATAAAAAACGAATGGAATGATGATTAGTGTGATGATGTTTAATAACCTTTTCTTTCAGGAAAACTGTTCATGAATGTTATATGAATCTTACTTGGGAAAAAAAAAACAACAAAAGGACAATGGGCAAATATAATAGTACCTCGGTAATTGATGATTTCTGTCCCAAGCACCGGAGTCATTTCCAGGACTGTGATAAAGGCTTTGTCCATAGATGTCAGAGGAAACGGAGACATGCGATGTCTTCTGGCCACCTTGGTGATATCGACAGCACTGTGACCTAAACAGGAAGATAATTAACTGGCAGTATGATGCTCAAACATTGATTAAAAGTAGGAATGACATATTATAAATATGAACGACTTCTAATTTCAAATGTCCCCAAATGAAGATTACCAAGTGAGGAATTATTTCTCCTGCTTTCAG
Organism: Tupaia belangeri chinensis; assembly: GCF_000334495.1. Lineage (NCBI taxonomy): Eukaryota > Metazoa > Chordata > Mammalia > Scandentia > Tupaiidae > Tupaia > Tupaia belangeri. The sequence goes on from NW_006160128.1 coordinate 3,228,679, forward strand.
TAAATAGCCTGCTCTGGTGGAACATTAAATCAAGTTAGCAATGTTATATCATGTGTCAAAAGTTGGTAAAATTTAATGATGCTATTGGCTAATCCTTCTGAGCGCTTACTATGTATCAAGGCACTGTTCTAAATTGACTCATTAATCTTCACAACAAGCTTATACTGAGGTACCTTATTATCCTATTTACAAATGAAGAAAGAGAGGCTTAGAGAAATTATATACTTTTGTTTAAATAGCATAGCTAGTAACAGAAGAGCCGGGATTGAAACCTAGGTAGTTCTTGGCTTCGGAGTTCTAGTCCTCAATCATAATACTAAACCTTGAACATTTTAATCAGCTAGTTAAAATGAAGTTCCCAATCTTGAACTTATTTAGGATTTCAGAGGAAATTATCTTTCCTCTGAATAAGGTCATGGTAAAAGATAATTGTTTAGCTATCATTGCCTGTATGACTTCATCTAGTCCCATGGCATTAATATCACCCATATGCTAAAACTGCTCATTTTATATATCCAACTTCGACCTTTACCTTCAACTCTCAATCTATATATTATTCAATAGATAAACAGAAAAGGAGTTTAACTGCAAATACTTGCTTGTTTGTCATAATAGCCATCCAATCCCCTTCTCCTCAAGCCATTTTGCAGCTAGGAGTAGCCCCTATGATATAATTCTGGCTAGTGAGATGTAGGAAGAAGTTCCTGAAACAAGCTTCCTATTACAAGTAAAAAGATAAAGAGATTAAGATTTCAGAGAAATACATTTTGCTTTTCTCCCTCCTTTCTAACTAGAACAAGACAATGAAGATGCAAGCCTACACCATAAGCACTAAACATGAGAAAAGAGTCTGAGTCCCTGATGACAACGTTGAACTGCTGTACAAGACCTGAATTTTTGCTATGTGAGATAAGCTCCCATCTCTCTAACCATTTTGTAATGATCATACATATCCCTCAGAAGATTGATTCTATTCATCACATCTTATGAAGTTTGATACTTCTTTCTTTTAAAGTAATATCTCTTCTGATTTGATTTCTTTAGAAGTTTATTTATTTGGATACCCCATAGCCTAGTAGTTAAGGGAACTGGATCTCACATGGCCAACCTCAGGTCGAATCTGACCCTGGCAGTTGAATGTATATAAGAACTTGAAATAAAATAAGATTTTTTTAAAAAAGAAAGGTATGCAAAGCATTAATAGGACAAAGAAATGTGGTATTATCTGTTGAAGATAATTTTATAGTTTTATCAACTAGACAAGGGAGAAATGTTCACAAGTTAGAATATTCACTTTGTAAGCTAAATAATGTGATTGAATGTATAAAAGATAATGAAATAAAGTATTTTTTAAAAAAGATACACTAGATGTGTGTGCAAATCCTGACAAAATGGAGAGACTGAGGAAAAGGGATTGAAGTGTGATTATGCTCCAAGGGCGGGGGGAGTCCCCTCTCCCTAGTCTTTCATGGCCAAGCACATGTGCCTCTGACAATTAATGAGTGAGAGAGACAGAGAAAGAGAGACAGGCAGATACAGCAGCGCCCTCGATGATCTCAATTCTGTGATCTACCCACCACAGTAGATCTGCCTCAGTCTGAATCATGGCTACATGCATGCCCAGCATACTCAGGGAAGTCTCTAGACACAAATCAGAAATCTCCCATGTGGATGCCTCACAGGGCATCACATTTTATCAGTGCATCAGCATCTACCCAAATTTAGCACTTTCACCCCAACACCAGCAGTTGTACCAGTCAAATTCACTGAATTGACTTAAAAGCATGACCCAAACATTTTGCATCCTAAGACTAATGACACTGTTATTATAATTAAATAAAAAGATACATAAAATGTTTATACCTTTAATATATGTGTTTATATCTCTCCTGATGGGCAATCAAAATCACAAAATGTTCAAAGCCTGAAGGATATTAGAGATTATTTAGTGCTAAATTTGACTAACTTTTTTACTCAAAATTGTAGGTGAACACTTTAAATGCATTACATGATTTATCCCTCACATTCAATTGAAATGTAAATATATTAATAACTCTCTTTCACTGAGGTCTTGGCTTAGTCATTTGAATAACATAAAAACACATTGTCACAACCAGTGTAGTTGGAAAGATAGAGATGCTTTTGCTTTTTATTCAGTTTTATAGGCCTTTGATCTGATTTTGTCTATAATGTGCTGTACTTTCTTTTAAGGTACAAATTGTGTATAATATTATAAAAGATCTCCTTTTTAAGTATGATTAGTTTCTGAGAAGAAAACTACTTTTTAATTACATGGGATTTATTTGTTGAATACTCTATATAATAGAATAAAAAATGTTTTCTTATTAGGCAGCAAGTTTGATCATCAGTAATAAACAAAACCATTCAACAAATATTTACTGAATACATTTTATGAACCAGGCATGGGTAAGGACTTGGGATACACTAAATAATATACACCATGCCATGAAGAACATTATAGCCCACCAGAAAGGAAAGATATATAAATTAATAATAAAAGCAAGATGGTGGTAAACTGCCTCCTGGTTTTCTAACTGGAATTTCTTAGCTTCTTGTTGTTTGGAAATCACAGTGAGGATATCTACCAGCCAGTAAAAATTTCTCCCATCTCTAGAATAATTTTGTACTTTATTCATACTTCTATTTTTGGGACCTATCATTCTCCATGTTACATGATAGATATTGAAATATTTACCTTACATTCATTAATGGACTGTAAACTTGAAAGCAGAGATTGCGGGGCCAACAGTTGTCATGGTAGCTAAGGTGTTGGACTCCCACACGGCTGACCATGGTTTGAGCCTCTGACTGGCAGCTTGCTTTTTTACTTTCTCTCTCTCTTTTTCTCTCTGGTGAACACATATGTCCTATAGCAAATTTAAAATAATATAATAATAAATAAAATTAAATAAATAATTCTTTTTAAAAAAGTTGAGCTTGTATCTTATTGATCCTTGAATCCTTTGATATTTTTAGAACAGTGACTTCCCTTTATTCATAATATGTACTCAGTAAATACTTGAGTACTTAAATGACAATTTTTTTTTAAGTTTGCTATAGGGTATGTGCATTAGCTGGAGAGAGAGAAAGAGAGGGATACAGAAAGTGAGAAATCAACCCTGGGTGGACAGCAACACCACAATCTCTTCTCTAGGTATTTTATGCATGCACACACACATAACCAGTGTGATTTTCAAGCCTCCAGGTCCGGATTCAAACTATGCAGTCAACCATGTGAGATTCAGCTGCTATGCCACCCGCTGGCTCTTGGATAGCAAATTCAGAGCCAGATCCTACCTGATAGATCACGGTTCCTGTCCTGGCCCTAACGGTTAGAGGAATACACCAGTCATAAATGTGTGTGTGCCCAAAGTCCTGGCAGGATGTTGGAAGGGAGGTTGTGCATTGCCATACCTTGATGGGGAACTCTCTGGTGAATTCACACTCCAACTGGCACTAGAAAAAAACAAAAACCAAAAAAACCCTCCAAGAATCCAAAATCAGGGACCAGCAGTTAGCGTAAATGGCTATGTCGCTGGACTCCCATGTAGTCGACTGTGGTTCATGTCCCGGACCCAGTGGCTTAAACTCACGCTGGGCGTGTGTGCGTGCATGCCCCAGATACCGAGAGGAGAATGGAGGAGAAGGGATTGCGGCGTGGCCATCCCCCGTGGGGGGTGATTTCTCACTTTCTATTTCTCTGTCTCTGTCTTTCTGGTGAGCGCACGCACCCTATAGCAAAAACTTCTCCAAAAAAAGAAAAAAAAAAAAGAATCCAAAATCATAGGGTCCTTATGAATACAGTAAATGAACTGGAAAGAATGGCTCAAAGAAGAAGTATTATAATTTTCTTGCATACTAGCAGGTAGGTGCATGCTTGTGTGAATTTTAAACAAATATATATTGAGCACCTTTTAAAAAGCTGCTCTTTCTTTTATCATGATAAGTGTGCGCATATACACATGAGAGTGAGTAATTGAGAGAAAGAGAGAGATAAAGATAAGTACCCTTCACAGGGTCTAGCCACATCATGATCCCTTTCTTTCAGTCCTCAGTCCTATTGGATCTTGGGTACTTACTCTGGTGCCATATTTCCAGCTGACTGGACAAGGATCTAAATGGCAGTTGCTATATTTCTCTTTTTGTTAGGTTTTTGCCATAGAGCATGTGTGCTTGCCAGAGAGAGAGAGAGAGAGAGAGAGAGAGAGA
>NW_006160128.1:3233328-3320571 GCF_000334495.1 Tupaia belangeri chinensis
ACCGAGAGGAGAATGGAGGAGAAGGGATTGCGGCGTGGCCATCCCCCGTGGGGGGTGATTTCTCACTTTCTATTTCTCTGTCTCTGTCTTTCTGGTGAGCGCACGCACCCTATAGCAAAAACTTCTCCAAAAAAAGAAAAAAAAAAAAGAATCCAAAATCATAGGGTCCTTATGAATACAGTAAATGAACTGGAAAGAATGGCTCAAAGAAGAAGTATTATAATTTTCTTGCATACTAGCAGGTAGGTGCATGCTTGTGTGAATTTTAAACAAATATATATTGAGCACCTTTTAAAAAGCTGCTCTTTCTTTTATCATGATAAGTGTGCGCATATACACATGAGAGTGAGTAATTGAGAGAAAGAGAGAGATAAAGATAAGTACCCTTCACAGGGTCTAGCCACATCATGATCCCTTTCTTTCAGTCCTCAGTCCTATTGGATCTTGGGTACTTACTCTGGTGCCATATTTCCAGCTGACTGGACAAGGATCTAAATGGCAGTTGCTATATTTCTCTTTTTGTTAGGTTTTTGCCATAGAGCATGTGTGCTTGCCAGAGAGAGAGAGAGAGAGAGAGAGAGAGAGACAGAAATTGAGAAATCAAGCCCCTAGGGGGATGGCCATACAGCAATCCTTTCTCCTCCACTCTCTTCTTGGGATTTTGGGCGTGTATGCACACAGTGTGATTTGCAAGTAGTCAGGTCTTGGACTCTAAATATGATTAGCCTTGTGGGAATTTAATGCCTTAGCTACCACACCACCTGCTGGCCCTGGGATCCAGTTTCTCTTGAGCTGCATATTACTGCTGTTCCATAGAACTGGCCTTGACCATCTTTTCTATACCAAGATGTTTTATGTCACTCATAACCTGCACAGTAATAACAGTCAGCTACTTCACCAAATAAAAAAAGGTTAACTTGGTCCTGCAAATATGAGAAAAACAGTATTTGTCAATTACTTTCTCCACATAAGAATAAAGAGAAAAAGATGATAACTGCTCTTTTTAAGTAAGAACGACTAAACAGTATCATTTATACACCAAGTTCTGTTTTATCACTCATTACATGTATGATGATTATGTATCCTTACAAAATTCCACTTAACAAACTATTACAGCTAAAATAAGTTTCAGGGGTAGGATGTACGGCATAGTGGTAAAACATAATGCCCTGAGAGGTTGATCCATGTGGGAGGGTTCCTGGTTTGTATCTAGAGACCTCCCTGAGTACATAGGGGAGAAAAAATACTTATGATCTGAGGCTAGTTGAATCTGGAGGTGGATCACAGCATCAAGACCTTGTCGAATGTGCTGTCTTTCTGTCTGTCTGCCATCTCTCTCTCTCTCTCTTGCTTATGGTGAAAATAAATAAAGACACTTAAAAAATAAAGTTTGAAAACCATTAACCTAGGTTATTTGATGTTCCCATTTTCCAATCAAAAGTGGGCAATTACTGTTCCAGGAACAATATAGAGACATACACAGAAAGGCAATAGAGCAGGCCAAGAATGCACAACATTTAAATGTATGGTTCAGCATCTCTTATGGAGGCCTCCCAAAGGTTGGCATGGGGGCAGGCATATATTTCCAGTGAAAATCTGGTAAGCAAAGAAATCCTTTTTGTTGTTGCTGATACCAGTGATTTACAAGGAACTTCAAATTAAAAGTCTCAAAAAAACTTAAGACAAGTTACCCCTGGCTTCTCTTATTTTGGAAGGTACAACCCTAAAGCACTTCTTACTGTCTTTGGCCATTGGAAAACTAAAACATCAGGAAAAAGGACTAAAAAGTGTTCTCCCTCATACCCTAATTCTCTTCTATGATTCGTAGGTCAGCATAGAAGTTCAATAAGAGAAAAAAATTGAGGAAAAAAGTTATACACTTTTGCTTCTTTAAGGCCTGATAAATGATAGTCTTGCAGCCAATGGTCCATAACATCCATTTAGGCAGAAATAGGAAAGGAAGAAGAGAGTTTTTTTTTTTTTTTTTTGAAAGAGAAATTTTAAAAAAGGCAATGAAGTCATAATGATAAGGCAGTTTAGCTTTTAAATAGGGAAAATAGTTTCCTACAAAAGAAAAGTGATTTTCATGGCTACAAATATGTCTGATAGCTACCTTACAAATAAATACCAATGGTCACAAAGAGCAACTGAGGGAATTAGCTCCATTAAAATGAAACAAAACAAAAGTGTGGAAACATATGTCCTACTAAGAAGAAAATAATGATCAAGGAACCACTTTAATTTACATAGTAGAACTACCTGGTGATGTATGGTTGTTACTGATAGTCTGTAGGTAGGTTAGCTAATGGGCAAAAATAAACTACAAAGTGCTCTAGGATATGGGATCTTATATAGGATTGGGGCAGAGTAGGGGAGGAAGTCCAGAAATCTTCCCCTCTAGCACCTGTCTGAACTGAGCTAAGAGTTACAGGACTAAATTTATCCTAAAGGGACCAGAATCAATGCCAGAGTTTTCTGTAATAAGCCTAGGTTTCCTTAAGTAAAACTTAACTCACCTCTTTTATGTTTTCTGGTTCAGCCCAAACATGGGGTTGACTATATTCCAGTTCTGAGTCTTAGCAGGAAAGTACTCAAAATGCTACTGAGATTTCCTATCATCCATGCAGTAGTTATTATCACTAAAAAGATTATATAAGAACTCAGTGTCTGAAGAATACAGGTTCACTTAGGACTGCCATTATCTAAGACATGATTAAATACTAATAGCAATGTATATGATGTAGAAGGCCTTACAAAGGCACAGAGGGTACAAATGGATTCCTTTCTACAGAGCAGAGTAACAAAATTTGGGTCTTTGTTATATGGTATTAACATTTTTCTTGTGGCACTGTCATCTTGAAAGGGAACTGTTTATGTTAATGAAACTATTTTTCTCACTTCAAATGCATCCTTTGTAACTTGCCAGTTTTTAATATACAATGTTTCATCTTGGTTTGAAGATCCAGTTTTTAAATTAAAAGTAAATTAAGAAAAGATGCTTTCAGATCATAGATCAGAATGTAGTAGAAACAAAATGTTCATGTAGGCTCTTCTTGATTAAATTCAAATCCTCAGGAGGAAATTTTACTCTTCAGAACAATCAGTAAAAGAGTTCTTTAAACTAACTAAAGTGTAAATCATTATTCATTCTTTGGATATAATGAAAATCTCAAGGAAGAGACTTGTTATATCCCTATTAATATTACTGTCTCTATTCCACATGGTGATTTGCAATTTGAGTTCTTTGTATATTTACTTCCTGGAGTTTTCTGCACAGAAAAACACTTGAGATAATGAATAACTTTCCTAGGAAGCTTAAAGAGTGAAGATGATAGTATATGTTCAGCATAAAATAGTTGGTGCCTTTAGTAACTTGAGGAGTGTGTGATTCAGATATACAAAACATTTAGTCTTTCATATAAATTCCTACAATTAGGAATTGATTACAAAGGTCTAGGAAAATGCTGGCAATGGTAGAGTTCATAAGCTCAGTACTACAGGGCACTTTGCAAATCTGAGTAATTTCTTGTATTATCTTTAATAGTTTACACATTTTTCTACTTGATTATCCAAGATTATGAGCCTTAGTATTTCTGACAAAATTTAGAAAGAGTGGTTTGAAAAGATTGTTGTTTTCTGTGGCTGAAAGAAATTATACTAAGATACTACAATTTCAGGATTTCTGTTATTAAGATTATAAAAGAGGGAAGGCTGTCACAAAATGTTACCTGTATAATCAAAAAATTTTATTTATTTAATTTTATTTATAAATTAGTTATAGGGTGAGAGAGAGAAGAAAAGAGAGAGAGAAACTGAGAAAGCAAGCTATCAGGTCTGACACTTGAATCATGGTCCACTAGATGGGAGACCAATGCCTTAATGACCATGCCACCTGCTGGCCCTTTTACCTGTGTAATTTATATCATTACTTTGCTATCACTCAGAGGAAAAAATGTCAGTTCCTTAGAACAATATAGAAAAAAAAAATCTTCCCTGCTTTCATTTTAGCCACATCACTCATTACTCCATCACTTAGAAAATTGGTAATACTGTATACAAATATATACCATACTATTTCATATTCTCCTGCCATAGTATATAATGCTCTCTCTGCTCAGAATAACATTTTTCATCCTTTTCTTTTTTTAATGAGAAATTACTACTCTTCTTTCACAACTTCTTTTTCAATAAGGAGGTACTCATTAAAGATTGGAATGTGTCAAAATGATCTTGGAGCAAGTCTGAAGAAGTTCCCTTCGGCCAAATCTGGCAGTTAGATCATCAAATGAGGAAAGTAACCAATTTTAATCTATTTAAAAAATAAGAACCCATGGACCAGCAGATGGCATGGTTGCATTGCTGGACTTCCACTTAGTCGACCACAGTTCGAGTCCTGGACCTGGTGGCTTAAATTCAGGCTGGCACATGTACATCCATGCCCAAGATCCTGAGAGGAGAATAAAACTAGAAGGGGCTGTGGTGTGGCCATTTCCCCTTGGAGGGTGATTTCTCACTTTCTGTCTCTCTCTGTCTTTCTGGCAAACGCATATGCCCTATAGCAAAAACCTCTCTTAAAAAAAAAAAAAAAGAATCCATGAAGATACACTAACATAAAGAAAAAGTGTTGGTATTAGAAAATCATCACTTGGCATCCACCATAATAATAATCGGTTCAGGCAAAAATCATCAATCAATGCTAAAACTAGATGGTGAAAGCCTCATAAAAACAACATATTTACACAGTTTCTAAGTATATTCCCACAAGATACATATTGACTACATAGGAGAAAAGTAATTTCACAGTAGAGAAGCCTGTCAGACAGTACCATGTGATCAAATATCACCAGTAAAAGGACAAAAATGACTTTCTAGGTCCCCTGATATGATTCAATGAGAGGGACACAATATCACATTTGCGGTATTCCTAACAAAAATGTAAAACCTGAATTGAACCTTTAGGAAAAACCAGAAAAGTTTACATTTGAGAGATATTATACAAAATAACTGACTTATAGTTCTAAAAAATATCGAGTTCATAAAAGACAAACTTGAGAAATTGTTTCAGATTAAAGGACCCTAAAGAGACAGGCTAGCTAAATATAATGCATAATTCTGGATTGGATCCCAGATTAGAAGAAAAAGTTTTTTTAATTTTTATCTTTTTACCTTTTGCTATAAATAACATTATTAGACAAACTGGCAAAATGTAATCGGAAATAGATTATGTAATGGCTTTACGGCAGTGTTCACTTCCTGATTTTTATAATTGTACTGTGGTTATGTAAGAGGGTGTGTTTTTATTCAGCTCCCCCTACCTCCTTTTTTTCTGAGAAGGAATTATACATTAAAGATTTAGAGGTAAAGAAGTTTCATGGCTATAATTTATTGACAAGCAATTTAGGAAAATATGTATACTAATATATATGGGGAAATGCTAAAGAAATTTGGCAAAATACTAATGGGGGAGTCTGGTTGAAAGATACACAAGAATCCTTTTCAATATTCTTACAATATTTCTGAAGTTTGAAATTATCTCAAAACAAAACAATTTCTTCACTAGTCCCTCCTTTATGAAGCAATGAATGATCTTTCCATGTTTTTCTGCACTGAGGTACTATAAAATACAAGGGTTTTTTTAAAAGTTCATGGAAAATACATATTATGAAAGAACTACGCATAGATTTCAAATTTACACCAAAATAAACTTGTACTTTAACAACATGTTTCCACAAACTTTTTGAAGTCCCCCATACTCTATCTTAGGTTTTGTTTTTTTTTTTTTGAGGGGTTTTTGCTACAGGGCGCATGCGCTCACCAGAGAGACAAAGAGACAGAAAGAGAGAAATCATCCCCCAGGGGGGATGGCCACACCGCAATCCCTTCCCCTCCATTCTCCTCTCTGGATCTTGGACACGCATGCACATGTGCCCAGCGTGAATTTAAGCCACTGGGTCCAGGACTTGAACTGCGGTCGACTACGTGGGAGTTCAGTGACAGCCATTACGTTAACTGCTGGTCCCTTTATATTTTTTAAAGAGAAACTTTTGCTATAGGGCATGTGCGCTTGCTAGAGAGACAGAGACACAGAGTCAGAAAGCGAGAAATCACCCTCAGGGGATGGCCACACTGCAATCCCTTCTCCATTATCCTCTGGAGATTTGGGGCACACATGCACATATGCTTGGCATGAGTTTTAACCACTGGGTCCAGAACTCAAACTGCAATTGACTACATGGAAGTCCAGTGACATACCCATCAGGCCATCTACTGTTCCCTCTTAGGATCTTTTAAAACAAGGTCTTTTTTTAAAAAAAATTTTTTTTTTTTTTAGTTTCTTTCTTAATTTCTTCTATGAACAAGACACAAAGAGAGAAAGAGAGATACAGACAGACAGACAGACATACCTTAACAGAATTTTGATGTCACAATGTATTCCCAGCCTCAGTTAGCTCTGAATAATAAGCATGTATATACCTGATGTTCTCAGGAAAAGAACGTCACATCCATATATGAACCCAGAACCTCCCCATGAACCTCACATTTTTATCACTGAGCCACTGTCTGTTCCCTAAATAATTGGGATTTTTTGTTGTTTTAAAGTTCACTTCATCCATTTCATCCATGAGAGTGAGAGACAGAAAGAAAAAGAGATCTCCAACAGGGCTCCATGCTGTGATCCACCCTCAGTCTCAGCCAGCATGGATTATGAATATGCATATGACCAGCATGTCCAGTAAGGCCTCAGAACTCAACCCAAGGATCTACCCATGTGAAACCAGTTGTGCCACCATTGTGAGGCCTCCTGGTCTTTATTTTGAGATCTTTAATTCATTTCCAGCGGTCTGGTGTGAATTACCTTTTATTTTAAATATGTCACAAATAAGTATGCTAAAACTACAATATTAAAAGTAAATGGAGGGCTAGTCAGGTTACATATGACTAAGGTAGCTGGATTCCACAGAGCAGACTGGGAAGTGTGAGTCCTGGACCCTACAGCTTAAAAAACACTCTGGGCATGTGTGCCCAAAATCCTGAGAGAAGAATGGATTGTGGCATGGTTATCCCCTCTTGTGATGCTTTCCCACTTTTCCTCTCTCTCTGTCTCTCTCTAGCAAGCACACGTGCCCTATAGCAAAATAAAAAAAAAAAGAAAAGAAAAGAAAAAGAAAGTAAATGGATACATTAGCTGAGATAACATGGTGAACAGAAAAAAAAGTGAAAAAATAAAAGCATACTGGAAAATATGATGACAAAACAGGCTTGCTAAAATAATACTAAAAAGGATACAATTTTAAAAAGTTATGTATATAGGAGTTAAGTGCTAATACTCTCACAAAGGCAAGCAATGTTTCCCAACCTAGAGTGGCTTCAGATGATCAAGAGGGGCTTCTCATATTTGTCTTTAAAGGTGTGGACGCCAGAATAAGGTGTTCTTAAGGACTGAGTTGTCTTGAGGAAGAGCCTCAGATCAGAATCTCTTGGTTCTTGTCCTTACGAGTAACACTAATAATGTATAAACACATTAATAATTGTGAGTACTAGTTATAGCCATCATTGCAAAGGACCAGCTTTCAGACATAATATTCCTCTTTCTGCAATGCTCTTTCATCAGATTTTTTTTTCTTTCTTTCTTCCAGGTTCAGTTATTTCTTTCATGAAAGTGAGAGACACACAGGAAGACTGAGAAAGAAAAAGACAAATAACCTCAACAACGTCTCTTGCCATGATCCTCCACCCAGCTAGCATTATGGGTACACACCTTGTATGTACAGGTCGACAGGATAACTAGAACTGTGATCTTGCACATGGATCCCACATCGATTGAGCAGCATCTTACTGTGGTGCCACCAAGCTGGCCCAGATTTTTTTCTTCTTTGCTTACACTATAGGTAAGCAAAGAATGATTGCTTTGCCATCATTCTATCAATAGTTTGGGATTACAAACTTTAGAGCTTGTATATTATTTGAGGAATCCCTTGGTTTATTTCTGTTCTGATTTCTTGTTTGGTACACTTTTTTGAGTCTTTGACCTTTAGCTTGCTTTGTTATGTTGCTAGGATCCCTTTATTAAAGGCTAAATAGCCAAGAGTGACGGAGAATTCCCATCCCCCCACAGAAAAAGGCTGTCAGAATATAATTGCAGAGGCATAAATGCAAATATAAATAAGTTTTTCTTGGACAGTCTCTATATGAGATATTTTTATTATAAATGATATTGATATTAAAATGAAAAGTTAGGATTTTGTTTTCTTCAGTAGACCCTTAGTACACACTTTATATCAATAAAAGTATTTTTTCTCTACAAATCATAAACTATTATCTAAATGTAGAATCTGACAAATATCTTTTAAAGACCTTTCCAAACATTAACCAATTAATCTATGTAAAGCCCTAGGAAAACGGACCATGAGAATTCAGTTATCTTTTTAGTTACATGAATTTAATCAACTTATAAATGCTTCATTTCCCTTAGTCAACCTTAGTCATCCAACGTGATGGTGTTCCTTATATCATTAGATATACACATACAAGGCTTCAACTTCCAGAATGTCCTCTATTAAATATTAACGTCAATGACAGATTAATAAAGTAAATTTCACTTTGTTTCTTTTGTAAGATGAAAACAATGTTAAACGTGATTTTTAAGCACTTAGTTGATGTTAATTTGTATAGCTAAGAAAGGAAAATACAGCACAGATAATCAAAAAGAATAAGGCAAAAGGGGTTAGCAGGTGGTGTAGTGGTTAAGACACTGGATTCCCACATGGCTGATCACAGTTCAAATCCCAGACCTAGTGGCTTGAAATGCTGGGTGCATGTGTGTGAGTACCCCCAAAGTCCTAAGAGGAGAATGGAGGGGAAGAGGTTGAGGTATGGCTGTCCCTCATGAGAGTGATTTCTCACTTTTCCTCTCTCTGTCCCTCTGTGGTGGGTGCTAGCAACCCCTCCCCCCACAAAAAAAAAGGCACATGTGCTCACTAGAGAGAGTTAGAGATGGAGAGGGTTAAGTAAGAAACCATTCCATGGGAGGTGGCCACACAGCAACCTCCTCCAGTCTCCTCTCAGGATTTTGGGCACACATGTTCATGTGCCCAGTGTGATTTTCAGGCCACCAGGTCCAGGACTTGAATCACGGAGTCAGCAATGTGGGATCTAGCAGCTTCACCACCATACCTAACCTGCTAGCCCTAAGGTCATCATTTAATTCTACTTTTCAAAGAACTTTTGAAGTCCTCTTGTATATACTGAAAGGAAATAATAATATGTGTTAGTAGTAGTTGTCTTTAAATAGTAGGAATGAGAACAACTTTTTTCTTTTCACTTTTTTGTATTATTTATTCAATAATGATAAAATTATTATGATTTTAAAATTTCAAATAATTATTTTGTCAACCCAAACCAATATCTTCCAAAGTTATGGTCTAAATTCTGGGAGATTCTAGAGAAATTTCTCAATAGCATTTGGTTTAATTGCACTTTTAATCATCAAAAGCTTCCTATTGCTCTAGGGATAAAGTCTGGATTCACTAAAGTGATATGCTAGGCACTTCATAGTCTAGCTTTTCTGTTCAACTTCATCTCCTGTTGCTTTTTTTTCTTTAAAGAATTATTTTATTTTATTATGATTATTTTTAATTTGCTATAGGTGCATGTGTGCTCACCAGAGAGAGACAGAGAGAAAGCAAGAAAGCAAGTCACCAGGTGTGGGACTCAAACCGTGGTCAGCCATGTGGGAATCCAGAGCCTCAACAACCACAGCACCTCCCTTTGTTTTTATACATACCATTATTCCAGCTGTAGCAAACTTCAGTGATTTCCAGTATACCATGTGAGTCTTTCATATCTGTCCCAATTGCTCTTCTCCTTCTAGCCCAACTAGCAAACATTTGTTTATCTTACCAGAATAAGGTACTATCATATTTATTTAGTGGACCAAGTTAGAAATAGTGGACCATTCTTGACTTTCTTCCCTTCTACATTCAATTCTCAATCTTATCAGTTCTAGTTTATGTTTTAAAAATCCTGCTTTGTTTTTCTACTTCTATTGCTCTGGTTTTAATTTAGGCTGTCATTAGATCCATTTTTTTTTTTTTTTCTTTTCCCTGATCTTGCCAAGGGTCAATCCATTTTCCATATAGTAGTAAATGTTTTTTCAAAAGTTGAAATTTGAATTTGTCATTTTCATGTTTAAGTTCCTACAGGGGCCTTTGCAATAAAGTTCACACTCATTAGCATGGCACTTAGAGGTTCATCTGCAAAAATTATATGGCCAACTGGAGGTCAAGATTTGTTAACTTCTCTCACCTCTTTTTTCCTTTATTCCCTTCTTTATCTTCCTTCAACTGCTCCCTCATCCCACCTGTACGTCACAATGCTTTAAGCATGGCAATCTCTTCATAAAAATGATTTTTAGTTAAATTCATGTGTAGAGAACAGTTTGAATACTGCAGCTGTGCTGGGTTTTCTCCTTTTGCTCCTCCAGATCATTCTCCACTCTTCTCCACCCTGCTTGGTGCCATAAGAAGCAGGAATTTATGGACAGGATCAATATTCTCCCCTTTCTATAGTTTCTACTTAAGTTCAGCCACAGGAAACATTGGCAGGAGAATGGTGTAAAGAGTACAGAGAATGGGGCGGGCAGTAGATGGCATAGTGGTTAAATTGCTGGACTCCCACATGGCTGACCACGGTTCACATCCCAGGTCTGGTGGCTTGAAAATCACACCATGTGCGAGTAGGTGTGTGCCCAAAATCCCAGAAGGAGAATGGAGGAGAAGGGATTGAGGCATGGCCAATTCTCCCTTGTGGGGGGGGTAATTTTTCACTTTCCCTCTCACTGTCTCTGTCTCTCTCCAGCAAGCACACATGCCCTAAAAGCAAAACAAACAAACAAAACAAAACAAAACAAAAAAACTATTAAAAAAAAAAAAAGAGAACAGAGAAGGTATTTATTCCATTGGCCCTCTGCTGGTTGACAGTGATTATGTTCCTCTTCTGAAGCCCACTTGTTCTGTGAGGCAGATCTGAGTCTTTTTAGTTAACTGCTTTGTTCTCTGGATCCTTGAGGTGTAGGGATAGTAACAATTTCTTGATGTGGGCCAGCAAGTGGCATGGTCGTTAGGGTACTGAACTCCCACATGGCTGATTATGGTTTGAGTCCCGGACTTGGTGACTTGAAACTCACTTCAGACATGTGTGCATGTGTACCCCAAATCTCGAGAAGTGAATGCAGAAGAAGGGATTCCACCCCTGGGGGGGTGGTGAAATCTCACTTTCTCTCTGTCTCTCTTGCCTACTAATGCCCTATCACAAAAATCTCTCTAAAAAATTGCTTGATGTAGCTAGCTCTAAAAGTTCTTCACCTTCTCTTACATTTCATTAAATTTGATCACTCTGTTTAAATTAATTTCTTCATTAAATTCTACTCCATTATTTCATTTGAATGCATCATCTCTCTCATGCCAAAACCTTGAGTGATACAGCAGTCAAGGTAAGAATGGACACTGTTTTTAGAAAAGTCAGGCTAGAGCACTGGGTTCTTACTAGGGATCAGTGGGAGTTGACTGAGGCTAGAAAGGTGACTAAAACAAGACCAAAGAGGCCACTGAATGCTAGGCTTTGGAGTATGAACTTTATCATGTAAGCCAGTGGGAAATTACTTACATAACTTCACCAGGTAAACCAACCAGAAATTGTTTTTAAGCATGGGAATGACACCTATAAATATTTATTGTGAGTAACAAATACTACCATAGGAAGATTAAAGAGTCGCTCAAACCCACATCTATAAATAGGTGGTAGGGAGACCAGCAGGTGACATGGTGGTTAAGGTGCAGGACTCCCACATGATCCACTGTGGTTCAAGTCCCAGACCTAGTGGCTTGCTTTCTCACTTTCCCTCTCTCTGTCTGTCTCAGGTGAGAGCAAATGCCCTATAGTAAATTAGAATAAATAAATAAAATGTAAGAAATAATAGTTATTAAAAAATAGATAGTAGGTAAAATTTAATAACCAAATATCCTTTAGTATGGTGTGCTTCTTCCTCTACTATACCAAGAAAACATTTTGTTCCTTAAACTTCATTTAGTAAATATTAATTGAATATCTACCCTATATAAGCAACTTTTTAGAAAGTGATGTTGAAATAAATGAGATGCTTATCTCCCACAGTCTGCCATGGACACAAAAGTCAGGCTGCATTTAAAGAAAAAAACCCTATGTACATGTTTATGTTTAAAAGTAAAAAGAAAATAACCAAACATGAAATAAAAAGGGAATATTTAATTCTGATGAGACAAATTGTGTAGGGCTTTACAGAGGAGGAGACAATTGAGCTGGGCTTTAGGGAATGAGAAAAAGAGGTAGACTATTTGAAAATTGAGAAACAGAATAAACAAAATTAAAGAGATCGGAAAGCACTTTCAGAGAATGAGAAACTAGCCAATGAGGTTGCAGGAGAAGAGGATGAAGCA
This sequence comes from Tupaia belangeri chinensis, assembly GCF_000334495.1. NCBI lineage: Eukaryota > Metazoa > Chordata > Mammalia > Scandentia > Tupaiidae > Tupaia > Tupaia belangeri. The sequence goes on from NW_006160128.1 coordinate 3,245,802, forward strand.
CAGGCTCATCATTTCAGTTAAGGACTAACTTTGAAGAGGCTTAGTATTGTAGAAAATGGACAAACATTCAAGAATTTCAGTAGAGAAGTAAAATGTATTTTAAAATGTGGTAAATTTGAAAATGTAATATGCCTGAAGGTGGTGTTAAGGTGCTGGACTCCCTTGTGACCCACCCAGAGGCTTAAAAATTACTTCAGGTGCTTGTATGTGTGTGCCCAGAGTCTCAAGAGGAGAATGCAGAAGAAGGGATTTTGGTATGGCCATTCCCACCTTAAGGGATGATTTCTCATTTGCCCAGAGTCTCAAGAGGAGAATGGAGAAAAAGGGATTTTGGTATGGCCATTCCCACCTTAAGGGATGATTTCTCATTTTCCAATAGAAAGGATGATTTCTATTGGAGTGATTTCTCATTCTCCAATTAGAAAGGAGAGAGACTGAACACAGTTAGAGTAGTAATACTTAGTATGCTACTGCCATCCTAAAGGTGTACAAGGAAAAAGGCCTGAAGGCCTGAAATATTACAACAGGAATGGAAAATAGGATACTTAAAGAAACATAGTAGAGGGTCCTTTGAGTTTTGGGAAGGAGATAATAAATATCATGCTGAAATTTCAAGTTTAGTTATTAGACTAGATAGGAGTGCCTTCGGATAAAAGAACATTACAGGAAAAGTTTGGAGGAAGGAATTTCCAGTTTAGTTGCTAATGAGGGGAAATGTGAGATGCCATCATGACATCAAGGGGTAATTCTAGTATGCAATAGCAAGGGAGCCTGGTACTTGGGAGAGAAGTCAGGTTTAAATTTGAAAGTTATTAATATTTAGGTGGTAAATCTAATAATGAGAATCAGTAATTTCACTTATACATAGGATAGTATAATGATACTTTGAAGGACATTATATGGCCATTCTGAGATAAATCATTAATGGAACAATTTAGTTTTTCCAAATGTTTAATCCAAGTACACTTTTTTGTAAGTCTCTTAATTTTAAGCAGTTTTATTAAATTAATAACTTAATAGTATTAATGCTATACATATTGTTGTATAACAGATCTCTCTTCCATCTTACATGAATTAACTCTATATCATTGAACAACTCCCCATAAACTCCTCACTCGAGGCCCCAGGCCTCATATATTTCTATGAGTTTGATTAAATACTTCATTAAGTAGAATCATCAATTTTGTTTGTGACTGACATATTTCATTTAGCATAGTGTCCTTAAAGCTCATCCATTTTGTAGCACATAAAATTATTTTTGCAACCTAGGGAAAAATCCTGCATGGCCATGGCATAATCCTTTTAATGAGATGTTTAATTTGGTTTGTTGGTATTTCATTGAAGATTTTTAGGTCAATATTCATCAGTCATCTTTTCCTGTGGTATGTTTTGCCTAATGTTGGTTTCAGGGTAATGCTGGCTTCATTAAATGAGTTTGGAAATGCTCACCCCTCTACTTTTTTGAAAGTATTTGAAAAAGACTGTGGGTTTTTATTTTTATTTTTATTATTTTTAAATTTTATTTTAAGTTTTCTAAAGGATGCATGCACTTGCCAGGGAGAGAGAACGAGATGGCACCCTCCTTGCTGCAATATCTTCTCTTCCATTCTTCTCTCAGAATTTTGGGCACATATGCACACATGCCCTGTGTGTTTTTCAAGCTGCTGGTTCCGAGACTAGGATTGCATGGTTGACCATGGAGGATCTGGCCGCCTTAACTTCCATGCCACTCATTGGCCTTGGTATTAATTCTTTAGTGTAGCTTTATGGCCATAAGCTTTTCTTTGTTGGAAGATTTTTGTACTGATTCAGTATCCTTAGTAGGGTATGTTTACATTTTCTATTTTGTCATGATTCATTCATGGTAGGTTGTATGTTTCTAGGAATTTATCCATTTCTTTTAGGTTATCCAATTTTTTTGTTCATAGTAGTCTCTTAAAAATCTTTATTTTTGTGGAACCTATGAAATCTATTAGTCTCTTTTGTGGATTCTACTAATCTATCATAGTAGTCTTTTAAAAATCTTTATTTTTTATGGAATTTATTTATGGGCCAGTCCTGTAGTCTAGCAATTAGGGACTCAGATCCCACATGCCAACTGCGGTTTGAATCCTGGCTCCAGTGGCTGGAAAAACATGCCAAGCACATTTGTACATGCCCTAAATCCTGATGGAAAAGAGACAAGCAAGAATGCAGCAGTGTGATCAACCAGCATTGGAGAGTACTTTCTCCCTTTCTCTCTGGTGAGCATGTATGTGATAAATAACAAGTTTCCTCTTTCATTCTAATTTTAGTCATTTGAGTAATTTCTTTTTGTCTTAGTCTAGATAAAGGATTGTCAATTTTATTGGTATTTAAAAACAATAAAATTGTTTCATTGATTTTTTTCTATTATTCTACTTTGTATTTTGTTTACTTCTCTTCTAATTTTTACTGTTTCCTTGTTTCTGATAACTTGGGGGTTTTGTTCATGTTTCTTCTACTACCTTGAGATAGAAAGTCAGACTTTTGTTTTGAGATCTTTCTTTCTCATTAATGTAGATATTCACTGCTATAAACTTTCCTCTTACTACTGCTTTTGCTGCAACTCATAAACTTTGGTGTGCTTTTTATTTTGTCTCAAGATAATTTCATATTTTCCTTGTGACTTTTTCTTTGACTCATTAGTTGTTTCAAAAGTATGCTTAATTTCTACATGCTTGTGAATTTTCTAATTTCCCTACTGTTATTGATGTCATGTTTCATTCCATATGGTTGAAAAAAAAATACTTGGTAGAGTTAAAACTTTTTGACTTTGCTAACACTTGTTTCTCAGTTTAACATATGCTCTATCCTAGAGCATATCCTGTATGTGCTTAATGAGAATCTGCTGCTGTTGCATGAAATGGTCTACATATTTCTATTAGGTCCAATTGGTCTATAATGTCATTCAAGTTCTCTGTAGTCTTACTGATCTACTGTCTGGTTGTTCTATCATTATTGAAAGTGGAGTATTAAATAAAATCTCCTCTTACTGTTATTGTCTATATCTCCCTTCAATTATGTCATGTCTGCTTCATATATTTGAGAGTTCTGATGGTGTATATATATTTATGATTTTTATAGCTTCCTGGTGAATTAATTCTTTTAGCAATATAATGTCCTTATTTTTCTCTCCTGACAGTTTTTGACCTGAAGCTTATTTTTAATTACAGGCACCACTGTACTATTTTGGTTACCATTTTCATGAAATATGTTTTCTCATCTTTTCACTTCTATCCTACATATGTCTTTACATCAAAGGTGGGTCTCTTGTGGACAGTGTACTTTTATATCTTGTTTTTATCCCAATCCACTTAGTCACCATGTCTTTGATTTGGGAATTTAGTCCATTTATATTTAACATAATAATTGATAGGTGAGAACTTAACCTGTATCTTCTACAGGTATTTTCTTTGTAGTTATTATGGGTCTAGACACTGCAACGTACCCCCGCCTAAGATCACAAGCATGTATATGCCTGGGTACTCAGATGCTAACCCAGAACTTTCCTATATGTGTCAGCCTCATAGAGATCACATTTTACTGTTGTACTCAGGCAGCACATAAAATTTAGAAGCTAAAGGGACCAGCAGTTAGTGTAATGGCTATGTCGCTGGACTCTCACATAGTCGACCGCAGTTCGAGTCCCAGACCCGGTGGCTTAAACTCACGCTGGGTGCGTGTGCGTGTGTGCCCAAGATCCCAAGAGGAGAATGGAGGAGAAGGGATTGAGGCATGGCCATCTCCTCTGGGGGGGGGGTGTGATTTCTCGCTTCCTATCTCTCTGTCTCTCTCTGTCTGTCTGGTGAGCGAACGTGTCCTATAGCAAAAACCTCTCCAAAAAAAATTTAGAAGTTACATACTTGTTACATCACAAGCCTTACATATCTGTAAATTATTTTTTTCTTTCTTAAATTAGAGTGAAAATTTAGGACCTGTGATATTTTAAATGTTGAGGGATTTTTTTTTTCAGGTAATAGTAACTAAATCTGATGGTAGTAGAGTAACAGTCAGATTTATTAAGGATATTTAAAATTACTATCATAAAAATGATGCTGGCAAAAAGTGAGTATCTGATATTGGCTTATGGGTATTAAATATATAAATAAAGAGAAAAAGATAAAAAGTAAGTGGAATCATATATAAAAGTGTTCAGTATATTAAAATTTTAAATTAAGTCCAACTTCCAGATCCTTTCCCTGGAGTATTAAGATCATTGGGAGGGAACCTAGAAACCACAAAATTCAGTTAGCTGGAATAAAAGTAGGGTACTTTGACACATAAAACAGAGAAATCAAAGTGTCACAGAATGTCGGGAGTTACAGTTAAACTAATATAACTAAAATTTTTTTTTTAGTAGTTCTTGAAAATGCATTAGATTTTTAATGAATTATATTTATCTCATCTATATCCTATTGAATCATTTCTATTATATAATGAAATTCTTTAATAAAATAGCAATATCTTCAAGTAAACATATTTTTAAGAAAAAATTATTTAAAAATTAAAAACCCATTAAAAACCAGAGATACATGCTCTAATCTTTGAGAAATGGCAAAAATAACTTGGCAGAAAATAGTCCCTTTAAAGAAGGGCAGTGCTATGTCATTTTGAAAATAGAGCCATGGGTAATTCCTTACTTCAGTAGTGACTCAAATGATTTATTCAAATTTTTTCCAACTGAAGTAGTAAAAACTCTTAACTAGTAAAAGGGGAAAGTCACACCCACTAGAATGGCAATAATAATAGTAATACAAATAACAGGTATTGGCAATGATGTAGAGCTATTGGAACCCTCACATGTTGCTACTGGGAATGTTAAAATGGTTTGGCCTCTGTGGAAACAACGGGGTTCCTCAGAAAGTTAAACAGAATTATCATATGACCCAAAAATTTCTACCTCCTAGGTGTACCCAAAAGAACTGAAAATGAGTACTCAAATATGTGTATATGCATGTACACAGTAGGATTATTCAAAGCAGATAAAAGCTGAAGTAACTCAGATGTCCATCACTGATCAATGAATAGACAAAATGTGATATAAACACAAAATGGAATATTATTTGGCCATGACAAGGAATGAAATATGATACATGCTATAACATGGATGAACCCTGAAAATATTAAGCTAAGTAAATGAATTCAGATACAAAACATCTGGTATTATCTGATATTTACATGAAATATTCAGAATAGGTAAATTGCTGGAGGTAAAAAGCAGATTGGTGATTTCCAGGGGCGAGGGACAGGTAGGAATGAAGAGGAATTGCTTTAGGAGTTTGGAGTTTCCTTTGGGGGTAATGGAAATATTTTGGAACTAGATAGAGGTAGGGGTTGTATCATGTTGTAAATGTACTGAATATTACTGAATAATTTACTTCAAGGTTACTAAATTCATATTATGTGAATTTTAGTTTAATTAAAGAAAAGTTGGGGGTGGACACTAGGGGCCAGCAGGTGGTGTGGTGAAGGTACTGGATTCCTACGTGTCTAACCATGGTTGAACCCCAGACCCACTGACTTGAAAATCATACTGAGTGCAATTGTGTGTGTCCAAATTCCTGAGGGGAGAATGGAGAAGGGACTGCAGTGTGGCCATCCCCCAGGGGTGATTTCTTACTTTCCCTCTCTCTGTTTTTCTCTGTCTCTCTCTGGCAAGCATGTGCACCCTATGGCAAAACCTAAAAAAGAGAAAGGGAAGGACACTAATGGTTGGATCTTTGTGAACTTTGGAAGCCCATGGTGATTCTTTTGATGGTTCTAGAAATATTCTATGAGTTAGAGAAATGATTGACCCCAGCTAGTTCAGATAAAAACATTACTTGAAGAATTTACTCTTAAAATAGAAGATGACACTTCATCTCTGACTCCAGTGGAATTCAAATGTGAAATAAATGAAGTTAACTACTTTGGTCATTTTAAATGTGGATTGATTTGCTTTTTATAAAAATATTGCTCCTTATTCTACATACTTGGATGGATATAGAAGCCTTGACTACTTCATGGGCATTCATACCAATTGACACATTGACACCTGAAGATTATATCTAAATGAGTTAATACACCAAAAAAAATTGTCAGAGGGTATATGTGCTTGCTGGAGAGAGAGAGAGAGAGAGAAACTACCATCTTGAGGCATGGTCACTCTGCAATCTTTTGTCTGGCATTTCTCCTTCCTTTTGGGATTTTAGGGGCATATTTACACATGCCTGTTATATTTCTCAAGCTACTGAGTCAGGGACTCTAACCTGTAGTTGGCCATGAGGGTTCCAGGTGTCTTAACCATCAGGCCATGGGTAGGCTCAAAAATCAATATTTTTAAATAAAACTTTAAAAGATTATCTTTATTCTCGGAGACTGTAGTAGGATTTCCCGGACTTATCACTGTTCCTTTGCTCAATTTACAATAAGATCTGCTCAGATTTTAACTGATTTTGCTTACAGGTAAATCCAATTCTGTACAAAATGTTCCCCCTTCCCCTCAAAAAAATTCCACACCCTCACTCACACAATATCCTTGTCTTGCTATGTCTACAAATATCAAGCTATTATACCATGATCTTTACCAATTCTAATCAGGCCACTACAAAAAAAGACCCAGCTTAAGTCTGACTTTAAAATATAAATATCCTTGGGAACCAGCAGTTAGCATAATGGCTATGTCGCTGGACTCCCACATAGTCTACTGCAGTTCACGTCCCGGACCCGGTGGCTTAAATCTCACGCCGGGTGCGTGTGTGTGCATGTCCAAGATCCCGAGAGGAGAATGGAGGAGAAGGTATTGCGGCATGACCATCCCCCCTTGGGGGTGATTTCTCGCTTTCTGTCTCTATGTCTCTCTCTTTCTGTCTGGCGGGCGCACGCACCCTATAGCGAAAATCTCTCCAAAAAAAAAAAAATTAAATAAATAAATAAATAAATAAATATCCAATGTTGAACATTCACTAAACTGCAATGAAGACTCTGTGGAAGTAGTACTCTTCCTTACCGTTATAGCCTCTTATTTGTGGGGAGCTAGCAATCAACAATCTTGGAGGTTGTGGGAAACCCAGTTAAGACTAATTAATAGCTCCTCCCTGCCGCAGCCCAAGGTTCTTGATTTGAAAACCCCTTGAGCCTTCTATCTGGGGCTGGAGGAACTGTTACAGTAGGGTAAGTCTCACATTAGATTAAACTCTGATTTCTTTTCTTTCCCAATTGTTTGTTTGTTTGTTTCTTTTCTCTCTCTCTCTCTCTCTCTCTCTCTCAAGTGTAGTAGGAAAGCTTTAGGACTCTTTTGGTAGTCTGATTAAATCTGAAAAAGCTTATTCCCTTGGTGGAAGTTGGTCTTCTTACTAACAATGTTACTACTCGTCACTATCCTTGTTGTTATCCTTTATAAGATGAAAGTACATGGAAAAAAATGAGTGTATGTCCAGTTAGTGTTTAGTAAGTTGGCCCTGGAAAGTGAGTGTCTCAAATTTCTTCTCAGACTAGTGTCCTTTTGGATAAACTTTGTCTTGGGTTATTCATCCTCAATCTATGAGAACTTTGTATATTTGTATGTATGTATGTATGTATGTATGTATGTATGTATGTATTTTGTATTGCATCTGGCTATGGAACAGAGTTCGCTTTCAAATCTTTCCATCTTCTGGGAACTACAAATGTGTCAGTTTGTAGTCGGTTGGCACAGTCATTAGACTAGGGATCCTGATGCATGATATACACAGGCAACACTTGGATCAACTATTCTCAGGTTCCCAAGTTTGTCTTAGTCTAAGCTTAAATTTATGCCCCTTCTAGCCTAGACTATTCTTTTTTAAAATTTTTATTTATTTATCTATTTATTTGTTGTGATTTTTTCAGGCCAGTGGGTCTGGGACTCAAACAGTAGTCATCTATGTAGGAATCCAGCACCTTAACCACCATGCCACCTGCTGGCTCCCAGACTCTTCTTAAACATATTTATAATATAACCCAAATTTATCTGTCTAAATGTTATGATTTAACCAAAGATAATATAGAATTACAGTGGCCACATAAGGAAGATTTTTTTTATATGAGAAAAATTATTTAGAATAAAAAGGACCAAAATTCGAAATATCCAAATGGGCTAGAGTTTTTGATTGGTAAGATGAAATATCCCAAAAGACTTCAGATTTCAAAATTACTTCCTTAAGAAATCCCTTAGGCAAGGCAAAATAAATGTAAAAAAAAATAATATCTCTTTTAAAGTCATTTAAAACTACATCTTGAACTTAATGGTCTTTATTCTACCCTTTCTTTTTCCTCATCCTATACCTCTCCATTTCACTCTGCCCCACTTTCCTTCCTATTTGGCTGGCCAGAAATTTCAAAAGCTTAGTTATCTCTTAATATTAGAATCCCTTTGGAGCAGGAAAAAATCCTTGTGGTTGATTTAAGTCTTGCTCTTCCTCTGAGTTGAGAGCTATTATCAATAACTTTTCAAAGCTTAGAAAGAATACAGTGAAATTTGCAGAGAAACAGAATAGTTTTTAAAAACATATAATCCATGATTTCCAGATCTTTAATTAGTTCTTATATCAGTGGGAACTTTAGATGCAAAGAGTCCATGGGAAAAGCAGAATGGGAAGTACGGCGGATAACTTAGAAGGCCCTGGATGGCACAGGAAACAAGAAAAGTTTAGAAAGGCAATAGAAATTTTACAGATTCCTTGGAAGCTATTTCCAATATCTATCTTATGAAAGTAGATTGGGATATGATTCAGTCTGACAAGCAAAAAAGTCTAAAAACATTGAAGACTTTGTGGATAGACTTGTTAACACCATTACATGGCATATAGGAGAAGATCTTAAAGCAGGTGTAATTCTTAAGACGCTCTCCTAGCTTTTTGTAAATGGCCTTAAGCCCTCAAATAGAGAACTAAATATGCAAACTAAAAAATAATATCAGAAATAATCCCACTACCAGACTTCCAGTACTTTGTTGAACATTTTGAAATGTTCAAACCAAACAAAACCAAAATAAGACTCAGAATGAATTGAGTTGTCTTATCCTTTTGATAAGACAAATAAATACTCCCACCAGAATCAGTAAACCCTGTAAGAAAGTATTTATAGACACTATATATAACTATTTATAGACACTATATATAAAAAAGACATTGGAAAAAGAAATATCTTGTGTTAGCTATGAATCTAAGGGGGAAAATGAAGCCAGTTATTAATGAAGGTGCTCTGATGGGAGAGCATGGTATCCAAATTTTTTAGTCCTTAAAATCCAAAGGAAAAAATTCTCTAAATGTGAAAAAAAATTCTTGTAAAATTATTTTTATTGATAGAGGCATAAAATATCAGCCATAAGCACTGTTATACAATCTTTTCATTGGAGTCAAAAACTACCCATTGGAGAGTATCTCTAATAATCCTTTGACATTTCCATGTCATTCATAACTGACATCTTTTAATTTTTTTAACAGAGGAACAATTTTTCCTCCTTATATGATACAGTAATTGCTAACTTGAGAGACAAGGCATACTCTGTAAATGGAATTGCTAGATTAAATATTGTCCCAATGGTCTACTCTTTGAAATCCCTGAGAACTACACTATTCATAATGAGATTATAACTAATTTGGATATTGATGTACCAGTACTAGTGTGTCTACATAATTTTAAAATTGAAGATCTTAGAGAGGTGCCACTGGTTTTTGATTTTTGTGGGCAAAAAATTCTATAAGTACTGGCAAAATTATTAGGGCTGAACCCATTAGGTTCAAATCAAACCATCTGAAATTTTATCCCAACTTGTGAAATACCTCCTTAAATCAGAAACTAAAGAAGCAATACAATTAGTAGGCAAAAGAAAATATGTTGTACCAGTTCTCCTGACACTCCTATCCTCCTAAACATATGTTGTACCAGTTCTCCTGACACTTCTGTCCGCCTAAACAAAAAATTCCAATGAGTAGGCCTATGAATCTGTTCAGGATGTTGGGCCCCAAAAGAGAATTTCCTACTTCTATATATTATCAATTCCCAAATCTATTTTACCTTTAGTGCCCCCTGTCGCTGCATATTTGACAATTAGAAATTTATATTCTGCTTTCTCCAATGACCCTTTAATGACAGTATTGCTTACTTGTTTGGCTTCTCCTGAGAAAATCAACAATATATGTGAACACTTATGCTATAGAAAGGGGTGTACTGGGACACTCTTCTATTTATCATCAGTCCTCAAACAGTACCTAAAAGAGCTTATATTTTCCCTGTGATTCAACTCTTATTAAGTACGTGGATAACCTTTTGCTGTGTTCTAAAGATAGGGTGAGCTTAAGGCTGGTTCCACTTATCTACTTACTGCTTTAACTCACATACATGCACAATTAAAAACAATAAAAGAGTATCATGTTTCCAAAGAGAAGTTACAACTTTGTCTAAGTAAATAAAGTTAAATCTTAAATCTTATATCTGACAGACTATAGGCTCTAAAAACATTCTTATAATAGTAACCAAGAGATCAATGAAAAGGATCCTCCAGTCTCACTGGCTATATTAGGCAATGAATACCCAATTTCTGAAACTTCCATACCATTATATGAGCTATATGACTTAACCAAGTTCTTAGAAACAGAACCTTTACCCTGGGCACCAAACATGAACAGGCCTTTTATGAGTTAAAATGAGTTCTTCAATAGTTTCCTATCCAGGTCTACCTAATCATTAGAAAACTTCATCTACAGAATATAATCCTTTGCAAGAAGCAAAATCTTCCCAGATGGCAGAATTCACTAAGCTCATCAGATCTTGTCAGTTAGCAAGAAATACATATGCATAGACAGTAGATATGCTTTTGGGTCAGTCCATGATTTTGGAATGCATTGGAAATAAGGAAGAGTTCTTTTTTCTTTTTTATTTTTTCTTCAGGTTTTTACAATAGGGTACATATGCTTTCTGGAGAGAGACAAAAAGAGAGAAAGTGAAAAATCACCCCCCAAGGGGGATGGCCACACTACAATCTCATCTCCTCCATTCTCCTCTTGGGATTTTAGGCATGAATGCACAAATGGCCAGCATGATTTTCAAGCCACTGGGGTCTGCAACTCCAACCATGCATGATAGATCTTATGAGAGTCCAGCACCTTAACCACCACATCACCTGCTGACCCCAAAGAGGAGTTCTTGACCTCGGTGGGAACTCCAATGGTTATCAACTTATGGACCTTTTAAGAGCTAATGCTTCCTGAGGAAATGAATATTATAAAAGTAGGATTTCAAACAAAAGGAGATAATATAGAGTGTGAGGTTATGTGGCCTGGCAGTATGAAGCAGTTATCTGTATGCCTTGTTAATTACTCACTGGAGCCAGCTGACACATGCCTTAGATGCCAGGGGCTCTGTGGAAAAATCTACAGGGCCTGGGGAAACATCCTGACCCTGCCTGGGTCATGCGATGCCTGTCCTATACAATGGCTTACACATTATCATCTTTGATGAATACTCAGACAGCCTTCATTGAAGTTGCATAAGGAACAGTATAAGTATTCTGGCTTGACCTATGATGCATAATAGGATCACACTTGATAGTAACAAGGTCAAAAAACATATATATTAAAGTCCTTATCTCTAACTGTAGAACTTCAACCATAGAACTTCAACCACATCCTTGAAAACTTGCAGACAGTTCACTGTGCCTGCTATAATGTATAAATAAAGAAACTCAGCATGACTGAGCAGCACAATTTGTCTGTCATGCTAGATAGGCAGCTTTCAGTAAGATTATAGTCCTAATGAAATTCCAAGAGACAAAATCTTTGGTTTAAAAGCAGTTCAAAAACACTATTACAGAATGCCAATGATTAGCTCCAGAGTCTGGAAAGAAGCACTAGGAGAAATCTGGGTGTAAATTGTACTGTTAGCTATTTTGTGGCACTGAAGGACCTCAAATGAAAAAAAGCTGCAAGACTTTCTATTACTGCCACTTTGGTTTGGATGTTTATGACCCCTCCAAAACTGATGTTGAAACTTAATGCCCAATACAACAGTATTAGAAGCAAAGGGCTTTAGAAGGTGATAAGGCCATGGGGCTCTTCCTTCATCAATGAGATTATTAATTTTTAAAAGGGTTAGGGGGCAAGTTTTCCACTCCCACCACATAAGAACACAGCATTGAAGTTCCTCTGAGAGGAAGCAGTGTTTGAAGCACCACTTTGGAAGTAGATCCTGCCAGCACTTTGATCTTGGACTTTACAGCCTTCAGAACTGTGAGAAATGAATTTCTGCTGTTTATAAATGATCCATTCTATGGTATTTTATTTTAGCAGCATGAATAAACTAAGACAAATATAAAAGCAAAGTTGCCAAAGTTGTACATAATTAACCTTTATGGGAAAGATTTATTACATCTCATCTATCACCAACATAATCCTGGTGCAACTCTAAAGATGGGACATTGATGAGAGCCCTAAAGAACATCTCCAAACAAATTTCACAGAACTAATCTCTGTAGAATTTTTTTTAATTCTCTTTATTCTTGATAGAGTACGCACATGTTAGAGAGAGAGAGAGAGAGAGAGAAAGAGAGAAAGAGAGAGAGATTCTCCACAGTATTCTGTTTATACCACAATCCTTCTCCTCCTATCCTTCATCAGGATCCCAGTGCACATACATGCACATACACAAATATACACACATACCCAGCATGATTTCAGGCCAAGTAGGTCAAAGATTTGAACTGTAGTAGTCATGTGGCTTCCAGCGTTGCAGGCTGGTACAATATGAACTGTGCCACAGAGACTTAGGCTGCTGTGAGTTTTGAATATGTTTTGGTCATTCCTTGCTTATTTTTGGAATGAAATGAAGCATTTTATTGACAGAAAAACTACAACTCTAACATGACAAAAAATATATGATTTTGTGTTTCCACTCTGGGGAATTTTGACCTATCTCTCTAATAACTGTTGCATCTATTTTAATTAACATATTACTAAACAGCTTTTCTAAGTCCTGCCACCTACTATGAAAATTCACTGTCTATATTGCCCCCAATCTTCAGGCATAGTAGAGAGAACAAACATAATTCAGAAAATCAAATTAGCGAAACTCTAAGAGCTAATTCTCCCTGGCTTAGGCTATTGTCTTTAATATCAATGAGATCAAATCCTTCTGGGGTTCATTAAATGTCCCCCAAGAGTTAATAACGGGCCAGTCCATACATCTTGAAATATCCCCTTTCATTCTAAGTTCTACGCTGTTCAAAGTAGATATGGCCAAATATCACAAGGGATTTATGCAAAACATCCAGTCTTATCATCAAAATACATGAGCAGACTTTCCACACAACCACCCATGTGTGACCTAAAACCCAGAGACCTGGTATTCAGGAAAAAACAAAATAAAACAAAACAAAACATCAGAGAAAGAAAGCTCTGGAACCGCACCAGAATGGACTTTATCCGGTATTATTAGCAATTACCACAGCACTACAAACCCAAAGGTTTGATCTTGGGATTTATGTCTCTAAAAAAGGCATAATCTACTGTTGAATTTATGAAAGACCTCTAGTTGAGGACTTTTAAAACTCCCTAGAAGCAGACAGTCCTCTAAAAGAGACACCTTCCACCTAAGACGTTTTCCACATGACATGTAGAGAACTTCCACCCATGTTTCACAGAACAAGACTGATCATCACACTTTAATCTGTATTCTTTTTAAAAATTTTCTTCTCCTTTTCCCTGTTTAAGGCTTCTTTTAACTATATTATCTATATTGCCATATTTTTAATATTGATCTCTGCATCCTTAATTATTTATTGGTATGTGTTCAATACCTTGCTGTTTACTTGTGAATTGGCTAAAGCATACAACCAAAATTCTTTTGCATACATTTTTATATGCCCCAGGTAGCAGCCAAACACATTCCGTTGATTGTTCTTCCTTGTGATTAATTAGCTGATTTTCTGGGTAACCGAATTAAACAATTAGCAATTCCAGATAGACAGAAACCCAAACCCCCTATTAGGTAAGTCCTAGAAGGGGAGGTTCTACCTTCACTGAAAGAATACTCGAGGACTTTTTGTGGACTGGTTTTTATAAATAACCAAACTTTAACAAAAATAGAACTTGTAAGATAACTAGGTAAGAATGGTGTATTCTTTGGAGGTTATCTCACTTTTACTTGAAAGTAAGACACACTGCTTCTTTTTTTAGATCTACTTGTTTTTTTTTTTTTTTTTAAGATCAATAGTATAAAATATTATTCTTTGGCACCAAATTATTTTTGGTGAGTAGCACCAAAATGGTGTAAACATATCTTGCAATTTATAGGGGTATTTTGCCAGAAAAAGAAAACTGTGTGGTCTCCAGTGACTGGTATTGGCATTGTGGTACATACATCTGTTGGCTGCTACTTGCACATTAGATAGAAAATTGTTATCTTTGTTACTTTTTAAGCCTTGATGCTTATGCTGTAGGAGATTCCTAGACATGATCCTAAGTACATTTTAGCCCAGTGGTTTCTCTTTTTTTGGGGGGGTGGGGTGGGGAGAGGTTTTTGCTATAGGGCGCATGTGCTCACCAGATAGACAGAGAGAGACAGAGACAGAAAGGAGAAATCACCCCCCCAGGGGGGATGGCCATGCCGCAATCCCTTCTCCTCCATTCTTCTTTCAGGATCTTGGGCACGCGTGCACACGTGCCCAGCGTGAGTTTAAGTCACCGGGTCTGGGACTCGAACCGCGGTCAACTACATGGGAGTCCAGCGACATAGCCATTAATCCATTAGCCAGTCCAGTAGTTACTCTTCTAAGAAAAAAAATCCTTAGATAACAATTTTTCCAAAAAAGGAGAAAAAAATAGACCTTGATTTAAGAATTCAAATTTTTGTCAACTCAAAGGGAATTCTGTATTGCTGTTTTTCTCTCCTTAAGTTTCTTTCTCTCATGCTTTAAAAGAGGCCCAGAAAGTAGGGAGAATTCTAAATCTTATGGTTCCAGAATGTAAGGTGGGTTAGACAATGTCACCAAGTCTAATGAACTCTTCACACGAAAGTCTCATGACACTAGAAAGGGAGTGGTTCAATCGCTGTAAATATAGTATAGACCTCTCAAGGAATAACATATGCTGCTATTGAGTAAGAATATTGTTCCTTGTAGGCACTTCTCTGGGATCTTTGATATTACTAGAAAGATCTAGGAAATAATAAAATAAACCATAAAATTAAGTAATTTGGCTAATAATCCTATATCTACCTTTATAGGCTACTTAGTTTTGGGATGGGAATTTATGCTCTTGGCTTAATGGATACTCTCAGCTACTGGCTAAGTAAAAGAATGATAAACTCTGATCATAATTCTTACATTTGTATATCATGGCTCAGATAATGTGATCTTCATAATCTTAAATGCTGCTATATAGATGCTGTCTCATCAAACGATCCAATAAATGATCATCCAACAACAAAAACAGAAAAACCTGACATTTTGACAACTTCTCCCAGACACTTGCTTTACTATTATTTCGAAATCTCAAGTAGAGTTGAAGGTCCTATTGATCACACCTCCAGATATCAACAGTCTTTCATTCAGTTCAGGCTGAAAAATGACTACAAAAGGAATATTGATATCTGAAACCATGTATAACCATACAATTTACTGTTTTTATTAACATTACTATTCCACTGTGCAAAGTAACACTATACTATTATAGAAAACTCTTCATTTGAAGATAAAAGTTGTAAATAACCTTCTTGTTTATCCCAGAAACTTCTGGAAAGAGCCATCACTACTGAATAGAAAGTATTAAAAGCAGTTTATATATGAAGATTTTCACAATTTCTGACTTCCTATGTCCACTTAACCCTAAAAGATTATACCCTGATCTTTAACCAATTCTAATTAAGCCCCAGCATTTAAATATCTGCTTCAGACTAATCTTCAAAACCTCATAAATATCTTAACTTCGTCCTTTCCTTTTTGAGATCATGACTGAGACTAAGATTTATTGAAGTACCATTCTTCCTTATTATACTAAGAATGAACTCATTTCTGTTATCAACAGGTTGTCTTGATGATATTTAAACAACTTTATAAAAAGAATATTTATTTATTTATACCTGACCAGAGAGGGACAGAGTATGAGACAGGGAGAGAGAGTGAAAGAGAAAGTGAGAAAGCAAGCTGCCTGGTCCAGAACTTGAACTGCAGTCATCCAAGTGGGAGTCTGGTGCCCTTAAGCACCAGGCCACCTGCCGGCCCCAGGATGACATTTTTAAAGACGAAAGGCTTTCCTTTTAACAAAGTTACCAAATTACCTCTTCCTTGGACAGTTCTAGATCAGCTATATTAAGTTCCACTCTTCTTCCTTCTCTAAGATCTACTGATCTATGTTGACATCCTTTAATTGGATGTAAAAATTAAATTGATTATAATTTTCTTTATGTTGCCTACATTTAACTCAGTAAGTAAGTAAAAAAATAATGATTAAAATAGAAGAAATATTAGGGGTATACGAGAAGGATTAGTAACCTTGATTGGGGGCAACTCAAGAAGTGTCACAAAGGAATCATACCTAAACTAAGCCTTGAAGAATAAGTAAGAGCATTCTATGAAAACAAGGGAAGGAATAGCTTAAGCAGGGGGAGAGGTAAGGGTTTAAAGGTATAAGAGTAGTATATAGCATTGAGAGAATAGGGAATTATAAATCATTTCTGAATGATTGTGTATAGTATTAGGTTGTTGGAAAGTCATGACATATTTTTCTATGCAAACATGTGTTGGGACTTTCCTGACAACCCAATGACACATGGCAAGGAAGAAAAAAAGAAGATAAAAATAGTAAAAATTAGCAATGAATTACTGAATTTAAGAATGTCAGAGGTAGTACATCTCATGGTGATGAGTCCTATAAGTGGCCATAAGCATGACTATGAGTTATTAAAATGATACTGAGAGAAAAATACCATAAACTTATAGAAGTCACAAAACTATGAGGCTATGATGTTGGATGGGCTTTTAGATGGCTCTAAATGGGATTTTACATGGATCTAAGTGGCTAGACTATTTTATCATAAGAAAACATGATCAGAAAAATCTGGACCATCATGATGACAATCCACAATAATTAACACTCAAAAGCCAGTAAAAGCATAACTGAAATGAAACAGTTCTACCAATACTAAGATCCATGACAGATGTGAAAGAAAAGTTCAAAGGAATTTGTTCTCAGTAAAAGTAACAAACTATTTCTGTTTCTAATTGTCATAATAACTGCCACTTATCATCATTTCAGGATCAACAATAAATGGAAATTATATAATACTTACTATAAAATGTCATTTTTAAAGTTCGTTTATCTTGATTGATTCATTTTAAGAACAGTCATCACTTCCCTGACCCTTAATTTTTTTTTAACCTTAGGTCTTAGCAAGGAATTCTAAGATTTTATCTCTGTCATTACTGAACAACTCTCAGATTCACATTTCTGTTCAATGCGGAAACTTGTGAAAGTGTAAGTTAAAATGCTTGGATGCATTTTTTTTTTTCAAATCTATATAACTGACATAAAGGTCTTGGGAAAAAAGTTCCAGTTTGCTTGGCCAAGGGTTTTGAGCTAAGGTAATAGCTTTATAACACAGAAATTCAAACTATTACCCTAAATAAAACAAAATATAGATTTTTACCAATTTGAAGTTCTCCAATTACTTTCTTTTTTCTTTTTTTTTTCTTTGACCAGAGAGTTGTGTTCTCGGCAGCAAGAGAAAGGTAAAGAGAGAGACATAACATCTCCAGTAATCCCCAAGGTCACGTTACACAAAGGTAAGATCTCTTCTACTTCTCTATCCTGTGATGATTTTGGGCATGCATGCATGTGTGTTGGAGTCTTTTTTAAAAAAGAATTTAATTAATTTTATTTGCTATTATTATTTTTAAAAATTTTGTTACAGGGCATGTGCACTCACCAGAGAGAGAGAAAGCCACCAGATCTGAGACTCAAACTGTGGTTGGCCATGTGAGAGTCCAGCACCTTAACTATCACACCGCCTGCTAGCCCATGAGAATCTTTTTTAAGACATCAGGAAGGCATTTGAACCATGGTCAGATATATGGGATCCAGCTCCCAATGCTCAGGACTTAACCACTATGCTATGGCATTGGTCCATAGTGTAATAATTTTTTGATTGTTAAATAATATTGACATTTGTACTGGAAATACAAATCAATCATCCCATTTACTAAAACACCTAATGTGGGTATCTAGCAAACCCATTTCAGTATGGTCCACTTGTACTTCTTCTTTTGATAAATATTAGGATAAAAACGGAAGAAGTTGGGCAACATCAGGTGGCACTGGACTCCCACATGGCCAACATGGTTCGAGTCCTAGATCTGGTAGCTTGTTTTCTTATTTTCCCTTTCTCTCTCTTTAGTCAAATTAAAATAACAACAATAATAAATAAAATTAAATAAATAATTCTTTAAAAAAGATTAGGAATAAGATGAGATGATGTCATTAAGCGATTAAGTGACAGAGAAGAATATTAAAACAATTAGTGTTTATAGAGCACTTTTAGGATCCCAAACCTTTTTTTTTTTTTTTCTGCTATAAGGCATGTGTGCTTGTGGGAGAGACAGATAGTTCAGTAGCCCACCTGATATGATAAAATACTTACTGGCTCTGAGAATGTTCTCTTTGCTGCTGCACCTGGACTGGACCTGCAGAGAAAGCATAAACTAAGTAATTTAGGGCTCATAACATGGATAGCCAGATGTGCATATTTAAAGGGCAAGCTCCTGAAGGTAGGAATAGAGGCTCCATATATCTCAAATGTCATACATGTTAATAAAAATATGTTACATTTGATCCATATGTTTTTTAATTATCCTTTACTTGCTATAAAGAAAGAACTGACTTCCAGAAAGTAATTTGGGGTACAATATTGTAATATGAACAGAGATAAAACCAAAGGTAATTTATTCAATGTATTTAAAATATGTGGGAAAAACACTCAAGATACTGCATATTCAGTTTTGAACATAGATCCTTAATTTTAAAGAATTTTGAATACCTCTTAACTAGAATAATGAAATTCAAATAACAAAATTATAATCAAGTATTCCACTGTAGTCATTTTTATTATTTATATGTTAATGAGGGAAAAATAAAGACTCAAATTACATTTGTCTTTGATTCCAATAACTTTTGCTATTTATTGATTATAATAATTTATTTTAATACTGAGTATAAAAGATGCTTCTATTGGAAATCAATAAAATTGAACTAATTTATTTACCATTTCTTAGAATATGTATATAATTTATCAATCAGAAATTCTTATGCTTTGATTTAAATATTTTTGTCAAAACAGAAGATCATTTTAAATATCTCAAAACTTTTTTATTCAAAGACCATATTGGATGCTATTAACAGTGTTGTTAAATTCAGAGGAGACTGTATTTAAGCTCCATACCTCCTTTGCCCACTCCGCAGCAGCTTGCCCCAAATGGGTATCTACACAACGAATTAATTTCTATTGCTTAACACAATCTACCATTGTAATGAAACAACTTATGAAAGAAATGTTGCAACTTAGGGTGGGTTATGGTAGTCCTTCCCTGAAAAAAACAATTGTTAATGTTTAAAGAAATAACAACAATAAAAAAATCACAAACAGACACACAAGAAAAAAAATACACATACACACACACAACAAAAAAGAGAAAAAAAAAAGGGGAGGAGGGAATAATCAATGTTATTCTCTTTTGGCCCAGATTGTTTAATAAGTTTAAATACACTAGAATGAAGAAGCTAAACTAAAAGATAATAGTCATAGGTTCTTTTACTTAGAAGTCTTATTAAAGAACAATTCTGGACCAAATGGGAAATAAATTAATGACTGCTTAAAGAAAACAATATAGGGAAGAAGACACAAGAATGAGGAAAAGAAAAGGAAGATAGAGGGAGTAAATCTAGACGATAGAAAAAAAAGTGTGGACTTAACAGGAGTCACTAGATAACGCAGAATATTCTGCTATTTCTCATTGAAAATTCATATGAAGAGGGTAAGAATGATTAATGAACTTGCTGCAAAATAAATAAGCAAGTTAACATACTATGGAATGAAAATAAGTGTAACTATATTACTATTGCCTTAAGGGAGAAAAGAAAACACACTAATAGACAAATTAACAGACAAGTTTAATAAAGAGAGAAACTATGTTTTAAAAAGTGACTCAAAGAACACAAGAAAAAGCTAAGAGTGAGAGAAAAATCTGGGAGAGAGAAGGAAAAGAAAGGGGAACATGTTGAAAGACAAAAACAGAGTTCAAAGAAGTCAAATGGAAGTCAAGAAAGTCTTCAACAAGATGTAGAAACAGAAGGAGCCCAAACCCATAGCGCAAAGCAACGTTTGCGAATGGAAAGTAGCTCCTTTGATCAGTAATAGTTACTCTTAAGTCGAAGCCTCTATTCCTCCAGAGTTCATCTTTAAGCCCTTCCAATCTAGAGTGGAGCTAGTGTATGGATAGAAACAAGAGATTTACAATGAACAGAGCAGTTCAGATGAGTAGTTCAAATTGTCTCATAAAATGTTCCAACAGATTTATATAATACCTATTATATACATTATATAATGTATATAATGGAAATGGTGGTGCAGAACTAGCTGACTTTAGCAAAAAAAACCAAAAAAAACCCAAAAAAACCAAACCAAAACAACAACAAAACACCCTCTCCCCTTCCTTAGGTAGTTAAAAAAAATCATTTATAACATGAATAAAGAGTTTCTTTGAGGCACCTTAATTTAGAACTATATATTTCAAACAGTCTTGGAGGAGAAATGAAAACAATTCAATTCTCTGAATATGAGCACGTATCAGACAGTTACCAAATTGCCAACAGCAGTATAACTAATGTTTTCCTACTTATGTTACATTGGCTCTTTGAACCAGATGTAAAAATTACTTTTAAAATCAATGACTTTAAGGATTTCTTTACTTAGTGATCTTAAATATTTTCAAAACTATTCTCTTGAGGAAAATTATTTTAAAAATGTTGTTTACTAGTTATGCATGTAGCCAATGACTCTCTTGCACTATAAAAGTGAACTTCATAATATTTACTTAATTTTATAAAATCTCAATATGAAGATTTTTATCTAATTCACAGTGTAATGGTATTTACTTGAAAGGATAAAGTTGAGAAATACTACTCTGGTCCTCACAAATATGAACTACAAAGAAGACAATATAGGTTGTCTCAATTCTATAATTTGTTGTTGCCTTTTTACTTTTTTTTTTTTCTTCTTTTTAAATTAATGTACACTGGCTCTATTCAATGGCAGAAAAAAAGAGGAAAGTCTATAAAACAAAATAAAACTGAAAGTTTGGCCTAATATAAAATTTTTCAGTGATTAAAAATGAAAGGTATGATGGGACCCGCTGATGGTATAATGGTTGCATTGCTCGATTCCCACATAGTTGACTGTGGTTCGAGTTCCAGACCCAACGGCTTAAAACTCATGCCAGGCATGTGTGCATGCCCTTAATTTCGAGAGGAGAATGGAGGAAAAGGAATTGCAGCGTGGCCATCCTCCATGTGGGGAGATTTCTGTCTCTGGTGAGTGCATATGCTTTATAACAAAAAATCTCTCTCTCTCTCAAAAAAATGAAGGGTATGGTATCAGATTACCTGCCACTCTATTCTATAATGTCATTTTATTTTACTACAAATAACATTGTATTTTCTGTTGTTGACTAATTCCCCTTTCACTTGGAATCTAAACTAAATTAACATGTAGAAATAGTATACTAAAGTCACTGGAGGAACTGAAAACATGAGAGACTCCCTAAAAAACAAAGGTAGTCATTTACTAATCAAGATTGCTTTGAGACATCAAATAATTCATTTCGATATGTGTTTACATGTGTAATATAACTTTTGCCAAAGATCACATTGTTCATTAAGAAATCTTAAGATACGAAAACAGAAAATGGAAGGAGGGAGAGCACACAATAAATGGTGAGGAATAAAAATGAAAATGCCTTAAAAAAAGCTGAAAAAAATTGTAACAAACAACCACAATCTTTAGATACAGTTAGAGAAATCACTTACCTTATGTTTAGGTCATAATAAGAATAGCACAGTGTTTAAAGTCAGCTCTTCATTATGGGAGGTACAATTGAAAGCCATAGGTTATAATAACATGAATTGCTACACAGAAATGAAGACTTTTTCAGCCCAACATGAAAAGCTAACTCTTATGAGGGAACATTTCAACTTATGTTTAATGCAACATGAAAAACAACTGAGGATGTAAACATCAAAACACACCAAACACATGTATCTCACACCAAAAAGAGAGAGATGGCCCAATCTCTCAGGAACACAGAAGACTTCATCTATGACTAATTTGTGACATACAAGGGAAGGCACATCACTCTAACAGTGAAAGATGCATGCATAATGTGTAATCATTTACGTCCCCACCTCCCACCCTACTAGTACACAAACAAGCCCACTAAGATACAGGGAAAGAATGTGGTGCCAAGCTGTTATGAAAAAAGCAGGACACACGGAAGCGCAGCAGTGGTCATGTGATTTGAGAGGTGTTCTTCCCTTAAACCATCCCATCACCATGCTTATTTTAAAGAAGCCAGGAAAAGATCCCCTTTCAATGCTGCAGTAGCTACGAGCCCCCAGCTTGAAGCTAATGTGTGGAATTTTGATCACCGTTCCCTGCGATGTCAGGGGCTCTCCAGTGGAAGCCAGATATGTAACCAGTTAGTGGGAATGAATGTGTGAAAAACAAACATCTTTTCCTTCTGCATTTCACAGAAGTGAGGGAGGAGAGAAACAAATAAAATAAAACCCATGTTAAGTATAGGTTCATCACAATATAAGGATGTATACATACTGAAGTGGAGAGTACATTTGATTGCAGGTCAATACAAATCAAGTTTCATAAAAGCTGCCTTGATTTTGCTGCTCACCACGCTAATCTGTATTCTTTTTCTTGTAAATGTTATGTGCTACATGGTAAGGCTCATATTGAAAATTCTGAGCTCATTGGTTGGACGGGGTCAGAGTCAAGGACAAAAGAAGTCATCTTCTTTGATGGCCACTAAGAAAACCCTATCTTTCTACTTTTAACAAGACTTAATTGTCTTAATAGACATTTTGAATTGGAAATTAAGTTTCTGTATATCTGCTCACTTACATAATCTGAGAAGTTCTGTGGTTTGGAAAGTCATGATTTAAATTTTAATCTTTTTATGTTGTTAAATGCTAACAACCAAAACAGTTTACCTATATAGAAACAAAGTTTCCTATGTACTGTTCTCCACTATTGACAAAAAGTTATTTAATGTGGGGTGTTCCTATCAATAATAGGGTCATATCAACTCACAAATTCCATCTTTGCTTTCCTATTACTGTTGACAATAGTTAACTTCATCTATTTTATTCTTTTTTCATGAGACTTTGACTCATGTGTGGCATCTCAATTTATTTAGAGGATTTGTAACTGTTCAAAGATCACGTACTTATATTATCAAATTATCAAATTATCTCTTTCATTTTATTCTTTGGCCAGAAAAGTCTGGCTTTCCCTTTAGCATGGCTTTAGCATTTTGGGTCCTCTCATCACCTGTTTCTTCACGGGAAAAATAAAGATTGCTGTAGGATTCCAAGGAGATAATGCATCTATCAGTGATTTTAAGCTGTAACATGGAAATAAATCATCAGTAGTTATGATCATTGGAACCATTGACTATTGTGAAATAATTCTGTGATTACATGTCCTACTCATTATAACTTCCTCAGCAGCTCAAAATGAAGGCGAGTTCTTTTTAACCCAAAGAGAGAGAAAAAACAAACATTAAATTATATGTTTTTAATAGAATTTTTCATAAATGTCAAAGCCATAAGGTCATATGTTCTGGTAGGAATGCAAGTCATATAATATAAGGCATAGAGTGAAGTCTGAACTGCCTCTTCTAGAAAATGCCTTGCACCCCGATTTTGTAGACCTTAGACAAACTTTCCTCTCTCTGAAATACCCTCTTCTTTATTTTCTGAGACAAATACTATTTGTCCTTTCAGATCCAGCTTAGGTTGAACAAGCTGCAAAAAAATAGCTCCCAAGTTCATCGATCAGAAATAATTTCTCCTTTCTCTAAACTCTTTTAATGGGATTAATTGAGATGTAATTTACTCACAGTAAAAGTCACTCATTTTAAGAATACAGTTTGATGACTTTTAAAAAAATGTATATGACTGTACAACTATTAGCACAATGTAGGTTTAGGCTTCCCTAAATTCTAAAAGCATCTTATTTGAAATTCTATTATAGCACTTAATCATAGTTACTTGTATATAATTATTGATATAGGTCCCTAAATATACAGTAGGTTCTTGAAGAGAAGGAAGCATGATTTTAATTTTCTTCGTATTTTCTATTACATCAATTACAGTATTCCATACAAAGTAAACATTTGCTAAATCTGAATGTTTGTTTTGTAATAATTATTCTTTCCAATTTCAGCAGACTAAAATTTATTTTTTACAGTATAAATATGATCATAGCCATTCCTGTACTATGCTAAGTTTTTTAAAAAAATTAACTATAAAGCATTTTTACATATTTGGGCCTGGTATAATATGAAAAGTATGTAGAGTATAGCTAGGAGGTATGTGGCTACTCTACAGAATAATCTTAAGAATTTAGAGAACATATTACTATTAATATTATGTAAGATTAAAGAGTGATATTTAGAATTAAATAAAAATTTTCCATACCAAAGGTTTCAAGGCAGGTTAAGAAGATTTCTTATTTTCTAAGAGAGCAGAATATTCTGTACCTCATGGTCAGGTCACTAGAATGACAGTTTGTTTTTTGGCCAGAGGATACACATACTTGCCAGAGAGAGGATTGAAAAAAGACAGAGAGGGAGGGAGAAAGCACCCCTCCCCCCAAGTGGGGTGAGGTCTTCTTCTCTCTCTATCCTATCAGAATTTGGAGCAATTTGCACATGTGACTGGCATGTTTTCAAAGCTACTAGGGCCAGGATTCAAACTGTGAGGTTGGTCATTTGGGGTCTAGCTCCCCTAACCACACTGTCAGAATTTTTGTTTTGTTTTGTTTTAGATTTTTTACTGGAGAAAATCGTGGGTGAGGGAGTGAGATAACACACCCCAGGAGGGATGGCCCCAAGCCACAACTCCTTTTCCTCTATTCCCCACATTCAGGATTTTTGGTAAGCATGCACAGGTGCCCAGCGTGAATTTCAAGCTTCCGGGTCCAGGACTCAGACCGTGCGGTTGGCCATGTGGGATCCAGCGTTTCAACCTTAACACCAGCTGGCCCATGATAGAGATTTTAGATGCATCATGGTATTTTTTAACTTTGATTTTTCTACTTTACTAAACTTATTTAAGGATAATCTGTCTCTGGAAAAAATGAACTTCTTGGGTACTATTTATATTTAATATAAAGCTTAAGAAGATTTATAAAAGGATCCCATTGAAGTTTACTTAGATTACTTGCCTCTTTAGCCTAACCAGAAAGAGAAAAGAAGAAAATATTTGATTTAAATTACATTAAACCAATGACTCTACAATCTTAAATTCTATTTCTTTCTCTTATTTCTTACATAAAAATAGAGAATTGGTCTAGAAAAGTGTTTTCCACAGTTACACTGATTCTTTATTGGAACAAATTAAGATGCAAATATTTGAAATATTTAAGCCTAATAAAAATTCATTTGTGTTTAATTAGATTTATGATATAAAAATACATGTTCATCTGAAGAACTCATAGAGTTTTAGGTTATTTATGACACAAAAGGCAGCATGATAAAGAGAACATCCTTTAGAGCCTAGTTGGCATGGTTCCCCAAATTGATTTTTCTTTTTCCTAGCTGTGTGACCTTAGATATGACATTGAACATGTGGAACTTTCATTTTCTTAAAATGGGAAAAATTAAGTAAGATAATATATGTGAAAGTGAAGACTATTATAAATAAAAAGAGTAGTACAAATCAAAGTCACATTATATTCTTATGTAGATTTTAAATCACTTCTATTTGATATAGGAGGCATAATAAACATGGATATGCTACAGATCATACCATAAACCAGTGACTAATAACAGATTATACTGCCAATTTCTAGACTGAAGCTTCAGATAAAGGTTGAATAAAGATCAAAGATTGGCTTTGCAAGAACTAATTAATTCTGTGTTGCATGATTTCAGTTCAGTTATCTACACTCCATGGGTCTTGTTTTTCTCATCTACAAAATAAGAATTTTTAAGGGATTTTTAAACTGAAGTTGATGAGCCTTTTAAGAGAACCTGTGGATAAAAGTTGGAGGTCCATTCACTAGGATAGAGAAATAAAATTACAATCTCTATATTCAGTAACTTGAGTAATCTTTCTTATTTTCTTTCATTATAAGTGTAGGCAACAAATCAGCATAATGGGAATATTTTACTTCAAGTTGTTATGGGTATCTTAAAATATTGTACATGGTGACTATGATTTCAAATCACAGATGTAATTGGACTTGCTCCTATATCTTAGAATTTTTTTTTTTTTGGGTCTTAGGGCATGTACACACACTGGAGAGAAAGAGAGACAGAGACAATGAGCAATGAGAGGGAAAGTGAGAAATCATCTTCCAGGGGGGATGGCCACACCACAATCCCTCTCCTCCATTCTCTTCCTGAGATTTTGGACATGCATGCACATGCACCCAGCATAAGTTTCAAGCCACTGGGTCTGGGATTTGAACCATGGTTAGCCATGTGGGAGTCTAGCAACATAACCACTACACCATTTGCTGGCCTCTACACTCCTAGATGTTATTTAATGCATTTAAAAGAGGAGTGGATTATTATATCACACGTTGTTTAAAATTTTTTTGATCATAAATTTAATTTTTTTTTGTAATCCTATGTATCTTAATTTGTACCTTTAATTGTTTTTTTTCTGAAGAAGTCTATAGGCTTTGACACAGTACAAACTCGTCCACAGTGAAAACCTCTGAATCACTTAATTTCCAAGCTGCCTTTTATCTTTTATTTTATGGCTCCAAGAAACCTTTCCTACCTGCATCTGTTGTACTTTATCAAATAGTATGAAAAAGGAATTCTCTTTTTTTGAGGAAGCTTTTAAAATAAAATTGGTCACTGAATTAAGCAACTGACCATTTAACAGACTAAAACAGCACCCCAAAAAGGATGTGGTTACTTTAAAAAGTTATAAAAACCTCAGGTTTAAAAAAACTCTGCTTCACTAGCTTTTGTCCTTTGGGTATGAGATGACTAAGTAAATGGAAAAGTCATTTAGCAGTCATAACGTTTAAAAGCCTCAATCTAAGGTGAACTTCCACACACATGCGCGCGTGCGCACGCACACACACGCGCGCACACACACACACACACACACACACACGTCACTATGTGTCCATAACTAAATATTCTTTGAACTTCTAGTCATTTATTGCTGTTTAATTTTTCTATATACAACATAAGCCTTTGTAGGCCCATAGTCTCCCTCTCTCCCTTTACATATAAATATTAATGCTATTCTCTTGCCTCAGCCTTCCAAGTGGGACTATATGCATGCATTACCACGTCTGGCTCTTTCATAGGCAGGGTCTCACTATGTCGTCAAGGCCAGGCTAAAGCCTGCAATTCTCTTGCCTCAGTCTCACTAGTTGCAGAGATTACAGATTTATGTCACTGCACCCAGCCTATGCGTTGTATTGGGAATCAAACTTGGGTCTCCCATGTGGGATCTAGCTTGTGCACCACAGTTGGGCCTACTTACAATGTTTAGTAACAAAACTATTTTATAAATCTCTTCAAGAGAAATATCCTAACTGTTTTCCCACTGAAACATGGATGTTTACTGCCTTAAATTTCACTTAACCTTCCTAAGTCCTAGGTTGATGGGAAGCATTCTTCTTTTTCAATATTGACCTTTCTCCAAAAGCTAGATGTTGCAAATTAAACAGCTTGTGGAATGAACTATAATTATCACCAACAATCAAATTTTTATGCTTCTTTATAGGTAGCTTGGTGAGTTCTTTATTTGTTTTTAAAGAGTAAACTTTATAGAATATGCAGAACATACCTAAAAGTAGAACTGGTATCACCATGATCAAGGAAGTATGAATCTGATCATCAGTGGTGAATATTCTTAATGTATTTCCTATTTAAACTTCTATTTTTAAGTTGCGTCAATCTCAATAACCTCTAAAAACTTTTTAAATTTTAGGTGGTCTCCTTTTGGTACCAACAATATTTTTTATTTAGTGTTCATCCTCAGAATTTTAACATTGATCATAAATATGACAAAAAATACTATGCAATTCTATACTGTATTACTGGGTTGTCAGGAAAGTCATGACACATTTTGTACAAAATAGCATGTACAAATATGTCACGAATTTCCCAATGACCTAATAGAGAGGTAAGTAAAATATTTTTGCCTGGTAGGGATTTCAGATTATTTGTGACACCATTTCCCAGTCTTCAAAATGAATAATTGATAACTTCACAGAGCACTTTATCTTTGTTCTTGAGGTTAGAGTAGGGACTATTATTGGCTTTAGGTCACACAGTAAAGTAATAAGAGAACTTGGAACTCTGACCTTCAAATCTAATGATCTGAACAGTAGTGGTTGACATGATCTCTTTAATCTACCAATGGCAATCATTGCATTCCTAACCAGATCTCGAATTTTTGTGCTGCCAATTTGCTCTTGGCTTTTTCTTTTAGCAATGAGAACCACTAGAAATTGGGATGTGGATACAGGAGAAAAGGAAAATGGGTACAATGAAAGGCAGTTTGAGGAGTAGTGCTCAGGAGCCAGACTGCCTGGACTTGAATCTGGGCTCTATCATTATTAGTTGTGTAACACTATGTAAGTCATAATCTCTCTTGGTTTGTTTCCTTATAAATAAAGTGAAGATAATAATAACATCTACTTCAGAGCATAGTTGTGAAGAAAATGAAATTAAAATATGTAAAACACTTGCTTAGAAAAGTATCTGGCCCAGAGTAAACAGTATGAATGTTAGCTGTTATTATGTTTGTTACTGTTAGTTCTAGTATACTTTTGTTTGTATGATCTTCTGACCTGTAATAAAGAACGTGGACTAATTTTTTTGTGTGTGATTTTGACAGTACTCACAAGCAAGATCAAATCAGACTAATTTTGGTAAGTGAATAGAAAATTTCAGAAAACACTAATTAAATTTCAAGAAACACAGACTAGGAGATAAATACAGTCAATAATATAAAAACCTGAATAATTGAACATTTGTAACTATTATGCATTTTATGGCACTTCTGGAAGTAAGTCACATTTGTTTTTATTAAATGTAAGTTTTAAAATACAAGCTTTCTAACTAGATTTTATATTCCTTTTGGTTTTCATTTTAGAATGTCATATCAAATTAGTTATTAATATATTAAAAAAAAAACAACTAATGCTTCTACTGAGTATAATACACCATGTAAGATTGTGAGTTTGTGGTAACATTGCTTTCCTTACTAAATCAGAGTACTATATTTCAAAGTTGTGATTTTTATTTCTTTAAACATTTAACTAATATTCATAAGGCAAATGGAAGATAAACAAGACAAAGAGCTGCCTATACTATAATAGTACAGTAGTTAACAACAGAAAATGTGTAGGAAGTTTCTTTGAGAATTAGACATACAAGCCAAGCCTTATAGCACAGCCATGTGTGGTATATATCATCAAGCCTCCCATCATTTAATCAAGTAAACAGTTAACAAATATAGTTTGGTATTATTTGACTCATGTTTACATTATAGAGTTTTTTCAGTTTTATCTGAATGCTCAAGTTTGAATGTCTGGCCTAAATCAAATGGAAAGGCAGAAAACTATTAAAAACTGAACTCTCAGCTTACATAAACTACCATTTTTTTTGAAGATAAATTTATGACTCTCAAACAAATGTGAAATGAACATATGTCAAATATTTTATCAGTGTTAATTACCAAGAGAACCAATAAGATATTCAAATTGGTTTAAAGAGAATTGGAAACAACACATAAAGAGACAGCTAATGGCTAGGTAGTCAAGGGAGCTGGGTTCCACATGGTCAGCTGTGTTGGAGTCCTGCACCTAGTGACCAGGCACATGTGCTTGCTTGCCCCAAATCCCCCCAAAACAAGAGAAATGGAGAAGGTATTGTGGCATGACCATTCCCCATGGAAGGTGCTTTCTCCCTCTCCCTCTGTTTCTCTCTCTTTCGCAAGCAAATGTGCCTTCTGGCAAATTAAACAAAAACACATATATTGATCATCAGGAATATTAAAATGAATTTGCATATTGATCAACTGATCAATATAGGGCAGAAAACAATTGCACATCTAACTCAACACAATTTACATTTCTAATATCTAGGATTATTTGCATTATTCCTATACTAGAACTCAGTACTGTACAATAGCTCAGAAAATGAGAAAAGGGGGAACCTAGAAGATGTCCTAAACAGGACAGCCTTTTTTTTTTTTTTTTTTGGTCCATTTCAAACTCTTTTACAGGTTTTCCTGACAACTTCATGGCATGGGAGCACCTTTAATAGCTTTATATGTGTTAATTAAATTCTAGTTTGAGAGTTTGTCCCCTAGAGTGTATCTTTGGTTTCTAGGATTATATGCAATACCTACTGTAGTCACTTTAAATGGAAGTGGTAGTTTATCATAATTCTTTACCATACCCTCAAAATGGGATAAGCTTATATAAAACACATTTCTTTTAAAAATCTGACTTAAAATATAATTTCAAAGTCTTAATACACAACACATTTTTGTAGTTTCCTTTTATATCCAAGTCAAGTGAAAACCCAGTTAGAATATTAATTTTATCTTGTCAGAATCAATTATGAAAAGGTCCAAAGGGAAGGAGAGTAACTGACTAAAATCAAAGAAATGCAATGTAAAGTGATACATGTGTATACACATGTATCACTTTACATTTATATATAAACTTTGGATTGCTTTGTAATTCAGGCATGACATTTTCTGAATGGAACTTCATTTTAGATGCCTTTCCCTGAAAAAAAATGTTAAGTAAATAAGAAAAAAAATTGGAGGGACATTATTTCTAAGACCATTGTTAAATTTAGGTTTACAAATAGTTAAAGTTGTTTCAGCACACTTTAATTACATTGCAAAATTTGTATTTCCTGCATCCACATTATTGGTTCTATTTTCTCATACTAGTGTAAATTCATAATCATATACCTGTTTGAATGAGCAAGATAGGTCAGATTATTTTAGACATATTTAGTTTTATTTTTAATATAAACCCTATAGTTATAGATCCAGGGACATATGCTAATATGATCTGGAAAAGCTAGAGATTTATGCATGTAATTAATTTTTATTTTTTGAGAGTTTTTTTGCTATAGGGCACGTTTGCTTGCCAGACAGGGAGGGACAGAGAGACAGAAAGAGAAATCAACACCCAGGGGAGATGGCCATACTGCAATCACTTTTCCTTCATTCTCTTGGGATTTGGGGCACGCATGTACACACACCTGGTGTGAGTTTAAGCCTCCAGGTTCAGGACTTGAACCACAGTCAACTATGTGGGAGTCCAGTGACATAACTATTACACCATTTGCTAGTCCCATCATGTAATTAATTCTTTAAATAGACAAAACACATAAAGTTATGCTAGCGATATAACCGTGGTTAAATTATTTAAATTTTAAGCCTTAGTTTGCAAATTAACAAAAGTTAAATAATATTACTATTCATTTATTGAACAAATACTTCTTGAGTACCTATCCAATGCCAAACTCTTATTTAGGTGCAGGAGGCAAAACATAAAAAAGATTGGTGAAGATCTTACTAACTTGCAACTTACATTTGAATGGGGTAAACAGACAATAAGCACTTCAACTAACAAGTATATAAGATAGCTTCAGATAGCAGTAAGTGCTATAAATAAAATAGTAAAGGAATGACAAGTGATTAGTGACAGGAGATATATATATATACATATACACACATATATATATATTAGATAGAGTGGAGAAGTAAGATTTCTCTTTTAAGACCTGAAACAGGTAGATGAAGATCAAGGGGAGGAACTTTCCAGGCTGAGGAAACAGTAATGTGCAATGGCTCCAATGCTTTGTTAAGTTCCCACTTCAAAGGACTGTTGTGAGAACTAAATAAACTAATGCAGATAGAAAGTTTGCTATCACACTCAACATTTAATAAAGGATAAAATGTATTACTCTGATGATAAAAATAGGGGTGGGAATTATGATGGCCATGATGACTATGATAGCACTGCCAAAATGTACTTTCCTTAGTCTCTCCCAGTCTGGAATAGCCTAGAGGACTACAGTCTCTTCCACATCAAAGAAGACTGCGCTAAGTGGTCAGAAGAACAAAGGGATAAAGCTTGGTAATAAAAAGAGACAAAGGTATTCCAACTTAAGAGTTCCAACAAATGAGACCAAAAAAACTGTCTCCTGGAAAGAACTGGTATTTCAAAGTATCAATGAAGGTACCAATAAAAGTGAATACTTTTATTGTTGTTCATTGAAGTTTTACTATAAATAAACTTCTGGGAAAAAGCTCTTGTGATACCGTATTGCTACTGATCCATGACAGCAACTACATTTAGTATTCTCCAGACAGTTAAATCGGTATTTAGAAGTGGTGAAATATTTTCAAAATTTATGGAAAAATATATCATATGGGATGTAATAATCATTAAACTAGTGAAATCTTAATTGTAAAGAATTTAAATTTTTAGCAATCACTTACACCTATGACAAAAGTATATTAAGCTTTATTTGAGACAAACTGTGTAATTAATCATGGTAGGAAATGCTTTGGCTCAGTATTAGTGTTTTTTTTTTTTTCTTTGCATTCCTCTTTTGTCCCTTTTTATTTTCTACATATTTCTAGGATAGATATATAACATAGTGGCTTGGTTAGTGTCAGCCAGAATAGTTCTGAAGGATCTTTCCTATTTCTGGCCAATTTAATTTTTGCTATTTCAGTACAACAAATAGAAAAATGATCACATACACATACACATATTATTTGTGTATTTATATATACATCACACACACATATACAGATATTTATATATATTTGGTATGTGTATTTCTGGGTATTCTATCTCTACTAGCAAATACTCAAAATCATTAATGTTATATAAACTTGTAGGTTCTTTAAAAAACAGAAACATATCAGAGCCACAGAAACAAAAGGGATGCTAAGGGATTCTATAGTTCATTTAAATGCAGGATCAACATATGCCATGCATGTGGGAAGAAGACATTTCCAATTTTCTATAAGACAATGTATTATTCTTATAAAATGGCAATTCTACACAAATAGAGCTTTGTCATAATTACTTAATTTCTTAAAAAATATGAGAAAAGATTTGAAGAAATTATTTAAAAATTAACATTTGTTAAACCTAGGTTTTTAACATGACTATTTATTATATTACTTTTTCTCTCTCTTTTTTTAAAGAGTCTTTCTATTTATTTATTTATTTATTTATTTATTTATTTAAATTTGACCAGAGAGGGACAGAGTGTGTGTGAGAGTGAGAGAGCAAGGGAAAGTAAGAAAGCAAGCCACCAGGTCCGGACTGGAACTGCGGTTGGCTATGTGGGAGTCCAGTGCCCTTAACCACCACATCACCTGTTGGCCCCAATATTACTTGTTCTTTAATATGTATTCAAAATGTTTCATTGAAAGTAGAACTTACACACACACAAAAAAATAAAGGAAAGAAAAAAGGGAACTAATTTACTAAAGAACATTTATTATACATGAGGCTGTCAATACCCATAAATCCTTCAGCTTAGAATCTGGAACCCCAAATTTAAAATTACATAAATATATCCTTGCACCCTTTATTCTAAAAACAAACACAATGCCAGTGCCTTATATTTGTTCATTACTTTCCTCTCCACTAAGTAATTATTGAACTGAGAATTCTATAAATTCTAACCATTCTAGATAGTTTCACCATTGACCAATGTGCCTGTCTCCTTCATAAAGTTCCTAAAGGTAGCTTTGCTCGCCTTGTATTGCTGCTACATGAGGGATACAATCAAGTCAAATTCTGCAGAAACTCATCCACCAGAGATTTCCCCCTCTTAAATCTCTTTCATACCAGTTTTTCTTAAATGTTTCCGCATAGGGAATTCTTCAATGATAATTCTTTCTTATGTATGTTTCTTTCTTTCTTTCCTTCCTTCCTTTCATTTTTTTGTTTCTGTAAAATAGGGCACATGAGATTGCCAGAGAGAGACAGAGAAAGGGAAAGTAAGAAATCACTGCACAGAGAATGGTCATGCCATAATCCCTTGTCCTTCATTTTCTTCTTGGGATTTTGGGCAATCATGCACATACATCTGGCATGATTTTCAAGCTGCTGGGTCTGTGACTTGAACTATGGTTGGCCATGTGGGATTGGGAATCTGGCTTTTTTTTTTTTTTTTTTAAGAGGGAGATTTTTGCTATAGAGCATGTGTTTTTGCTATAGGGCATTTGTGTGTGTCAGAGAGACAGAGAAAGAGAGACAGAAATCACCTGCCTGGGGGGGGGGGATGGCCACGTGCAATCCCCTTTTCTCCATTCTCTCAGGATTTTGGGTATGTACACACATGTGCCCAGTGTGAGTTTTAAGCGGCCGGGTCTGGGACTTGAACTGTGGTCAACTATGTGGGAGTCCAGCGATGTAACCATGATGCCATCTGCTGTCCCCAGAAGTCCAGCATGTTAACCACCATACCACCTGCTGGCTCCATATGTTCCTTTTTTTTTTAGAAAGATTTTTGGTATAGGGCGTGTATGCTCGCCAGAGAGACAGAGACAGAAAGCAAGAAATCAGCCCCCCTCCCCCCGCCCCAACCCAGGGTGATGGCCATGCCACAATCCCTTCTCCTCTATTCTCTCAGGATCTTGGGCATGCATGCACATGTGCTGGTGTGAGTTTTAAGTCACGGGGTGCGGGATTCAAACTGCGGTCTACTACATGGGAGTCTAGCGATGTAACCATTACACCATCTGCTAGTCCCATATGTTTCTTTTTAAGAGAGGGTCTTGCTATGTTGATTTGCTCCTGCCTCAGTCTCCAGAGCTGCTGAGGTCACAGGTGCATGCCATTTGCCCTGTCCGTTTTTTTTTTTTTTGGAGAGGTTTTCGCAATAGGGTGCATGCTCTTGCCGGACAGACAGACAGAGACAGAGAGACAGAAAGCGAGAAATCACTCCCCAGGGGGGATGGCCACACCACAATCCCTTCTCCTCCATTCTCCTCTCGGGATCTTGGGCATGCACGCACACGCGCCTGGCGTGAGTTTTAAGCCACCAGGTCCGGGATGCGAACTGCGGTCAACTACGTGGGAGTCCAGTGACATAGCCATTACGCTAACTGCTGGTCCCTGCCCTGTCCGGTTTTTAAGGTGGATTAGAAATTGAACTGGAATTCAATTTGCTGAGTAACTGTCAAACAGCATACATGCTGTGTCTGCACACCCTCCTCTCTCCCACATCACTCAGGCTTGGCTTTTCTTTTCTTTTCTTTTCTTTTCTTTTCTTTTCTTTTCTTTTCTTTTCTTTTCTTTTCTTTTCTTTTCTTTTCTTTTCTTTTCTTTTCTTTTCTTTTCTTTTCTTTTCTTTTCTTTTCTTTTCTTTTCTTTTCTTTTCTTTTCTTTTCTTTTCTTTTCTTTTCTTTTCTTTTCTTTTCTTTTCTTTTCTTTTCTTTTCTTTTCTTTTCTTTTCTTTTCTTTTCTTTTCTTTTTTCTTTTCTTCTTCTTTTTTTTTAGAGGTTTTTTGCTTTAGGGTGTGTGCACTCTCTGAAGAGACAGAGAGATGGAGACAGTGAGAGGGAACATGAGAAATCACCCAAAGGGAGGATTACCATGCTGCAATCCCTTCTCCTTCATTCTCCTCCTGCTTCATTCTCCTTCATTCTGTGCACGGAGTGAATTTCAAGCCACCAGGTCTAGGACTCAAACCACAGTGGGAGTCCAGTGAGGTAACCACTATGCCATTTGCTCCCCCCCCCCATTTTGTTTCTTTTTAAAGTTATTTTTAATGCTTCTTTTATTCATGATAGCCCATACACTGGAGGGACAGGGGACACTTTTGACAGTTTTATTACTCCACAATCCCATCCCTTAGCCTTCCTGTTCATCAGGATTTTGGGGGTGTGCATGTGCACACAATCTAATGTGTTTCAGGTCCACCCAAACTGTAGTCGGCCTTGTGGCCTCTAGCACTGCAGTTCAGTATGCTGCTGCCTGTGCCACTGAGGATGGGCCATATAACAATATAAGTTTCTTCATTTTCTACTTACCTTACATTCTCTACAGAACTCTCTACTTTCTCCTATCTTTCTTCCAATTCATCATCCATCTTATTTCTTTCTGTTACAGTAGTTGACATGAGAAGAATTCAGGCTTATTTTTATTTTCTCTTTCTAATCTATGTATTGTACAGATATGTGAAAAATAAGTTATTTAAAAAAAAGAAAAATAGGAACTTTTATTTAAAATGATAAACATTTAAGTTTTTATAAAGATTCTGAAATTAAAATCCTCCCACTCCCCTGTATGCATGTGCTCATGGGGGTGGGTGGTGGGTGTGGGGATGGAGACAGTGAGAGGGAAAGTGAGAAATCATCCCTGATGGGGTATGGCCATGCAGCAATCCCTCTCCTCCATTCTCCTCCTGGGGGGATCTTGGGCATGTATGCACACGCACCTGGAATGATTTTCAAGCCAACAAGTCTGGGACACGAACTGTGGTAAGTCATGTGGGAGTCCAGTGACGTAACTACTATGCCATCTGCTGGTCCCAAAATTAAAATCTTTTAGTATACTATAGACTGACTATTGTAATATTTCTTCAAATTAATCTTATTCAGTTTGTTGACTGGTTAATTGTGAACTATCGCCCAGTTCTTCTCTTGCATACACATCTGCAATAAGATATTTGGGGTCAGTTTACAGTCTATTATTACGGAACAGCTGTGAAGTTAACTGGTTTCAAAAATTTGTAACCCCGATTTATTAACATTATGTTATAACTGAAGCTGAACAAGGACTAGAATTTAGGCACAGTATATTAGAACAGTAAAGTAGCTATGCCTATTCTTTTCTGTTCTTTTTTTTTAAAAAAAAATTTAATTTTATTTATTCATTCATTTATTTTAATTTGCCCAGAGAAAGACACACACACACACACACACACACAGAGAGAGAGAGAGAGAGAGAGATATGGAAAGTGAGACAGCAAGCCACCAGATCCGGGACTCGAACCGCCTTTGGCTATGTGGGAGTGTCCAGCATCTTAATCACCATGCCACCTGCTGGTCGCCAATATTTTGTTCTTTTATAACAAATGATGATACCCAAATTCACTTTAACAACAATAATTAAGTTTCATATTCTTTTTGAGTGGGTGAAATGGGTCATTATTAAAATGAGTAAGACACATTAGAAACAGCTAAGGATAAAGAAGAGACAGTTTCACATATTTTTCTATAGGGCAGATGCACTCATTAGAGAGACAGAGAAATCGCTCTGTGGGGGATGGCCATGCCACAATCTCCTCTCCTCCATTCCTCTCTTGGGATTCTGGGCACACATGCACACGAGCCTGGCATGACTCAACCTGCTGGGTCCAGGACTCAAACTGTGGTCGACCACACAAGTCCAGTGCCTTAACCGTTACACCACCTGCTGGCAGGTGATTTTTAATGAAAGCATGCATACCTCCGGTACCCCAACCTCCCCCTCCCATCTTCATCACACACAGAAAGGGAAAGGAAGCACAGGAAAAATAATGAAATACAGGGAACTACAGTGAGAAAATAAATGAATGTAAATAAGGTGATAAAGGAACTAAGATTTTTAAACAGAATCTTCTTCTCTTCATACTTAATTCAACCTTCAAAGCACATGGCAGAACTTAAAAATACCATCCCTATGGTACCAGGAGATGGAGTAATGGTCATGTTGCTGGACATAATCAATCACATTTCTGGTACTAGATCTGTGACTTAAATTCATACTAGGTATGTATGTGTGCGTGCGTGCCCAAGATCCCAAGACAAGAATGGAGGAGAAGGGATTATGGCATGGCCATCACCCTCGGGAGTGCTTTCTCACTTTATATCCCTCTGGCGAGTGCACGCTCTTTATAGCAAAAATCTCTCTTAAACAAAAAAAGTCATTCCTGGAGGCCAGCAGGTGGCGTGGTAGTTAAAGACGCTGGATTCCAACATGGCTGACCACGGTTCAAGTCTCAGACCTGGCAGCTTACTTTCCTCACTTTCTCTCTCTCTCTCATCAAACTAAAACAAATAAGAATAATAAATAAAGTAAAATAAAATAATTCTTTAAAAAAAAGTTCATTCCTGATCTGAAGTTGTCTTTCAATGTCAATGAACATATTCAAAAAAGATGGTTTATGAAATTTAAAAAGCATGTGTGTATAAGAGAAAAGATAAGCATTTTGACCCACATTATGAATAATTTTAAATAGCAAAAATTTTCCTTTGTGGGTGGGGAATTTAAAAGAAAGCCAAACTTGAATATGCAGACTTGCCTCTGACAGAGTGAGCTCTTGTCCTTTGGGTTAAATACTCAAAAGTGAGATTACTGGGTCATATGGTAATTCTATTTTTAATCTTTTGAAGAGCCTACACACTGTTTTCCATAGTGGATGTGTTTGCATTCTCACCAGCAGTTCATGAGGGCACCCTTTTCTCTGCAACCTCGCCAGCACTTGTTATTTTCTGTTGCTTAGATCATAGCCATTCTGATGGATTGAGTGGTACCTCACTGTGGTTTGATATGCATTTCTCTTAGAATGAGAGATGTTGAACATTTTTTCACATGCTTTCTAGCTGTGTTAAGTATTTTTTTTTTTTTTTGTTAGAGAGGTTTTTGCTATAGGGCATGTGCACTCGCTGGAGAGAAAGAGAGAAACAGAGACAGAAAGCGAGAAATCATCCCTGGGCGGATGGCCATGTTGCAATCCCTTCTCCTCCATTCTCCTCTTGGGAGTTTGGGTATGCATGTACATGCACCTGGCATGAGTTTTAAGCCACCGGGTCTGGGACTCAAACCGTGGTCAACTACCCTGACCCCAAAATGGGAGCCCAGAGATGTAACCATTATGCCAATTGTTGATCCCTCCTTTTGAGAGTTGTCTGTTCAGATCCTTTGCCTATTTTTATTTATTTATTATTATTATTTATGCATTCAATCACTATACATCATTTAGCATGTATAGAGAATTTACTCAACATTAACTACACCTCAGACAGACCAGTCCTGTTGAGAATACTATATATATCTTCATCAACAGGTAATAAACCATTTCTGTAACACACGAATGTCTTACATCTCTATTCTTTCTTTCTTTCTTTCTTTCTTTCTTTCTTTCTTTCTTTCTTTCTCGCTTTCTTTCTTTCTTTCTTTCTTTCTTTCTTTCTCCCTTTCTTTCTTTTAATCATCACAATTCTGACTGTGGTTAGGTGGTATCTTTGTGGTTTAGATCTGAGTCTCCCTTACGATTAGGGATGTTGACCATTTTTTCATATGCTTTTTGACTGTTCATATGTCTTCCTTAGAGAGTTGTTTATTCAACTCATTCCCCCATCTTTTAATTGGGTTAATCTTTTTTTTTTTCCCCTGGATAGGCTGCTTGAGTTTCTTGTGTACTCTGGTTATCCGTCCCTTATTTGGGGCATAGATTGCAAAAATATTCTCCCATTCCGAGGGAAGGGAGTAGATTTTTGTTAATGGTGCAAGATAGGGGTTCAGATTCATCTTTCTGCAGGTGGATATCAAGTTTTTCCAGTACTATTTTCTAAAGAGGTTTTCCTTTTCTCACTGGATTGACAGGTACCCTTTGTGAAAGATCAGTTGGCTGTATGTTTTGGGGTTTATTTCTGGGGTCTCTATTTTGTTCCATTGGTCCACATGTTTGTTTTTGTGCCAATATCATGCTATTTTGATTATTACAGTTTTGTAATAAATTTTGGGGTCAGGGAGTGCGATGACCCCAAATGGAGTGAGATAACTCTACTCTTCTTGTGGAGGCTTGCTTTGGAAATATGGGGTCTTTTATGAATCCAGACAAATTCTATGATTGCTTTTCTAGATCTGTGAAGAATGTCCCTTATCTTATAACTTTTTAAAAATTATTTTATTTAATTTAAAAATTATTTTATTTATTTATTCATTCATTTATTTATTTCAGTTTGACCAGAGAGGGGTAGAGTGATAGACAGAGAGAGAGAGCAAGCTGCCAGGTCTGGGACTTAAACCACAGTTGGCCATGCATCTTTAATTACCAAGCCCATTGCTGGCCCCGTCTCTTATAATTTTATAGATATTGCATTAAATATGTCTATCAACCTGGGTAGAATTGCCATTTTGATTATATTAATTTTCTTAATCCAGGAACAAGGAATGTCTTTCCATTTTCTGGTGTCATTTTCAATTTTTTTTTTTTTTTGTTTTTTGAAAAGTTTTTGCTATAGGGCACGTGTGTGTGCATGCCAGAAAGACAGAGAGTGACAGGGAGACAGAAAGCAAGAAATCACCCTCGGGGGGGGGGATGGCCACGGCACAATCCCTTCTCCTCCATTCTCCCCTCGGGATCTTGGGCATGCACACACACACGCCCGGCATGAGTTTAAGGTATGGGTCCAGGACTTGAACCGCGGTGGACTACGTGGGAGTCCAGTGACATAGCCATTATGCTAACTGCCTGGTCCCTCAATTTCTTTTTTAAGATTTTCATGCCTTTTCTTGTAGAGGTCTTTGACTTCCTTGGTTAGATTTATTCCTAGATATCTTATACCTTTGGTGGCTATGGTAAATGGGATTACTTTATTCATTCTGCCTCTGTCTACTTGTTTGTATATAGAAATGCTATAAATTTTTGTAAGTTGACTTTTGTATCCTGCCACTTTACTGTATTCATTTATTACTTCAAGAACTTTTTTTGTGGATACCTTTGGGTCTTCTATGTATACAATCATGTCATCTGCGAACAGAGATAATTTCAACTCTTCTTTTCCTATTGGTATTGGAATGCCTTTTATTTCATTCTCTTGCCTGATTGCATTGGTTAAGACTTCAAGGACTATATTGAAAAGGAGTGGAAGTAGTGAGCAACCTTGTCTTGTACCAATTTGCAGTGGAAAAGCTTTCAAGTTTTCCCCATTCAGTATAATGTTAGCTATAGTTTTTTCATAGATATTTTTTTATTATGCTGAGAAATGATCCTTCTATGCCACTTTTTCTGAGAGTCTTAAACATGAAGGGATGCTGGTCTGGGCAGCTTCATCTTCTTTTACGTGATCCTCATGCTGCTAAACTGTGTCATCTACACTTGGGTCCTGGGTTCCTAGGACCCGAAGTTACCCTTCCCCAAACCCTGTTCTATTTATAAGACTCCTGCTCAGTCTCTTCTCCCTATGAGCAGTGGCTTCAGCCCCTACCAAAGACACTAGTGAACCCCTCTTTTACAAACATTGACCTCAGGGGCCCCACTCTGGTGTCCCTGGGCCCTGGGCCCCCAGCTTCTGGCCCTCCTCCGATAGCCCCTCACATGTCCTCACTCTCTCAGTGCTGATGGTGCCTTTGTGCCCTCTCTGCCCCAGCCCTCTGCTCCCTCGGAGGGCTACCAGGAGCTTAAATCTTGCCCTTCCTCTTGCTCCTGCCCTCTCCCTCCAATGACTGCCTGCTATGGGGGCTAAATTATCTGTTTTGTAGAGAATTCTTATCTGTAGGGGATGCAAGGGCCCAGGCTGGGTCTCTGTCACTGTGTATAAACGGTACAGACTGTGAAAAAAAATTCTTTTTTGCATTTATTGAAATGATCATATGGTCTTTCTTCCAGGGACGTAAGGGTGGTTCAACATCTTTTGCCTATTTTCAAATTGGGTTATTACTTTTTCTGGGAGAGTTGAGTTTTTTATATAATCTAGTTTCTATCCCTTGTCAGAGGTATAGTTTGCAAATATTTCTTCCATTCTGTGGACTTTTTTTTTTTTTTTTTTACTGTATTAATTGTTTACTTTGCAATATAGAAGTTTTTTAGCTTGATGTAATCTCCTTTGTCTTTGTCGAGTTTTGGTATTGTTGCCTGTGTTTTAGGGATTTTTATTTAAGAAATCCTTGCCTACTCCAATGTCTTATAGTATTTCCTTATGCTTTACTCAAATAGTTTAGCAGTTTTGGGCTTTGCATGTAAGTCTTTAATCTATTGTGAATGATTATAAATGGATTATCACAGCATTTTTCAGAATAGCTAATATGTGGAATCAACTAAAGTGCCCAACAACTGTGGACTTTAAATGTGGCACAGGGTGCGTGTGCGTGAGTGCCCAAGATCCTGAGAGGAGAATGGAGGAGAAAGGGATTGCGGCATGGCCATCCCCCCTGGGGGTGATTTCTGTCTTTCTGTTTCTCTGTCTCTGCCTGTCTGTCTGGCAAGCACCCACGCCCTATAGCAAAAACCTCTCCAAAAAAGAAAGAACATGTGGCACATATACATAATAGAACACTATTCAGTTATAAGGAAAATGAGATCTTGTCATTTGATACAAAGTGGATGAACCTAGAAGATAACACTGTTAAATGAAATAAGTCATGCTATGAAAGACAAACACTGTAAGTACCCACTTAACATATATTGAGTGTCCATGCCCTATGGTAGAATGACTTGGCATAGAAGTAGAGACAGCAAGGTTGGTATTAGAGACTTATAGGGTGTGGATGTGGGGAGAAAGGACTTAGGAAAAAATGGTAATCAGACATGAGAATGCAGGTAAACAATAAACAAGGTGACTAGGTTATGGAATGATGTACCACAATAGAGTAAAAGTTGGGATTGTCAACCTAATATACAATCCCCAAATCCTCAAAAAACAAAAAATCTAGTGGAATGAATACCAAAGGTATACAGCATAATATCATATTCTTTGTTAAAGGTGATGAATATGTTAATATATTTTATTTGATTATCGCACATTGTATGTAAGCTTTAAAAATATATATTCTGGATCAGCAGGTAGCATGGTGGTTAAGGTGCTGGATCTCACATGGCTGACTGCATGGTTCAAGTCCCATACTTAGTGACTTGAAAAACCCTCTGGCACATGTGTGTGCATGTCCAAAATCCCAACAGGAGAATGGAGGAAAAGGGATAGAAAGGATTTCGGAATGGCAATCCCTCTCAGGGATGAATTCTTTTTTTCTCTCAGTCCCTGACTCTCGCTGGTGAGCACATTGCCCTATGGCTAACCCTCATAAAATAATATTATACCCCACAAAGATGTACAATAATAATATGGAAGTCAGAAATTATAATTAAAAAATAAATAAAAATCTAAAAAGGAAGCTAGAGATTTCAGCATAGCTTAAAGCAATGACATAGTATCTTGCCTGATTGCATTGGTTAAGACTTCAAGGACTATATTGAAAAGGAGTGGAAGTAGTGAGCAACCTTGTCTTGTACCAATTTGCAGTGGAAAAGCTTTCAAGTTTTCCCCATTCAGTATAATGTTAGCTATAGTTTTTTCATAGATATTTTTTTATTATGCTGAGAAATGATCCTTCTATGCCACTTTTTCTGAGAGTCTTAAACATGAAGGGATGCTGGTCTGGGCAGCTTCATCTTCTTTTACGTGATCCTCATGCTGCTAAACTGTGTCATCTACAC
This sequence comes from Tupaia belangeri chinensis, assembly GCF_000334495.1. Classification (NCBI taxonomy): domain Eukaryota; kingdom Metazoa; phylum Chordata; class Mammalia; order Scandentia; family Tupaiidae; genus Tupaia; species Tupaia belangeri. Next base: position 3,289,564 of record NW_006160128.1, read on the forward strand.
TTGGGTCCTGGGTTCCTAGGACCCGAAGTTACCCTTCCCCAAACCCTGTTCTATTTATAAGACTCCTGCTCAGTCTCTTCTCCCTATGAGCAGTGGCTTCAGCCCCTACCAAAGACACTAGTGAACCCCTCTTTTACAAACATTGACCTCAGGGGCCCCACTCTGGTGTCCCTGGGCCCTGGGCCCCCAGCTTCTGGCCCTCCTCCGATAGCCCCTCACATGTCCTCACTCTCTCAGTGCTGATGGTGCCTTTGTGCCCTCTCTGCCCCAGCCCTCTGCTCCCTCGGAGGGCTACCAGGAGCTTAAATCTTGCCCTTCCTCTTGCTCCTGCCCTCTCCCTCCAATGACTGCCTGCTATGGGGGCTAAATTATCTGTTTTGTAGAGAATTCTTATCTGTAGGGGATGCAAGGGCCCAGGCTGGGTCTCTGTCACTGTGTATAAACGGTACAGACTGTGAAAAAAAATTCTTTTTTGCATTTATTGAAATGATCATATGGTCTTTCTTCCAGGGACGTAAGGGTGGTTCAACATCTTTTGCCTATTTTCAAATTGGGTTATTACTTTTTCTGGGAGAGTTGAGTTTTTTATATAATCTAGTTTCTATCCCTTGTCAGAGGTATAGTTTGCAAATATTTCTTCCATTCTGTGGACTTTTTTTTTTTTTTTTTTTACTGTATTAATTGTTTACTTTGCAATATAGAAGTTTTTTAGCTTGATGTAATCTCCTTTGTCAAGTTTTGGTATTGTTGCCTGTGTTTTAGGGATTTTTATTTAAGAAATCCTTGCCTACTCCAATGTCTTATAGTATTTCCTTATGCTTTACTCAAATAGTTTAGCAGTTTTGGGCTTTGCATGTAAGTCTTTAATCTATTGTGAATGATTATAAATGGATTATCACAGCATTTTTCAGAATAGCTAATATGTGGAATCAACTAAAGTGCCCAACAACTGTGGACTTTAAATGTGGCACAGGGTGCGTGTGCGTGAGTGCCCAAGATCCTGAGAGGAGAATGGAGGAGAAAGGGATTGCGGCATGGCCATCCCCCCTGGGGGTGATTTCTGTCTTTCTGTTGCCCTGTCTCTGCCTGTCTGTCTGGCAAGCACCCACGCCCTATAGCAAAAACCTCTCCAAAAAAGAAAGAACATGTGGCACATATACATAATAGAACACTATTCAGTTATAAGGAAAATGAGATCTTGTCATTTGATACAAAGTGGATGAACCTAGAAGATAACACTGTTAAATGAAATAAGTCATGCTATGAAAGACAAACACTGTAAGTACCCACTTAACATATATTGAGTGTCCATGCCCTATGGTAGAATGACTTGGCATAGAAGTAGAGACAGCAAGGTTGGTATTAGAGACTTATAGGGTGTGGATGTGGGGAGAAAGGACTTAGGAAAAAATGGTAATCAGACATGAGAATGCAGGTAAACAATAAACAAGGTGACTAGGTTATGGAATGATGTACCACAATAGAGTAAAAGTTGGGATTGTCAACCTAATATACAATCCCCAAATCCTCAAAAAACAAAAAATCTAGTGGAATGAATACCAAAGGTATACAGCATAATATCATATTCTTTGTTAAAGGTGATGAATATGTTAATATATTTTATTTGATTATCGCACATTGTATGTAAGCTTTAAAAATATATATTCTGGATCAGCAGGTAGCATGGTGGTTAAGGTGCTGGATCTCACATGGCTGACTGCATGGTTCAAGTCCCATACTTAGTGACTTGAAAAACCCTCTGGCACATGTGTGTGCATGTCCAAAATCCCAACAGGAGAATGGAGGAAAAGGGATAGAAAGGATTTCGGAATGGCAATCCCTCTCAGGGATGAATTCTTTTTTTCTCTCAGTCCCTGACTCTCGCTGGTGAGCACATTGCCCTATGGCTAACCCTCATAAAATAATATTATACCCCACAAAGATGTACAATAATAATATGGAAGTCAGAAATTATAATTAAAAAATAAATAAAAATCTAAAAAGGAAGCTAGAGATTTCAGCATAGCTTAAAGCAATGACATAGTATTACTATTTCTATAAGGATATAGCACTTTGTAAAGTAAAGGTCAAGAAGATAACTCTAGCTAGGAAACATTTCAGATCAGAGCCTTGAAACAGAGCTCATGCTTAAAAGTTAGATAACTGCAACAGAAAGGACAGTGAATAGGTGGTACTTACATACCGGAGAACACTTAACACAATGCTAAAAACAAACAAAAAAACCCCAAAAAACAATGCAACTATCACGGACCTATAATAATGACAATGGCTATAGATATCCTTGCTATATGGGAGTAGCTGTAGTTGAAAGAGTAACCAGAGATGACTTTGTCCTTTGAAATCTTAAATTGTGCTATGTGGCTCTAAAACTGATTAATGGGAGATGTTACAGATAAACTTGCTATGTACAAAGGGAAAAAACCTAAGTCACTTGAATGATCCTAATCTTTTGGTCATATAACACTTTTTGTTTGTTTAAACTTCATCAGCCTACATATCAAAGATTGGAGTAACTGACAGTTACATAGCTTAAGTACCAAATTTAATTTTCTTTGTGAAACTCCTAAAGTAAATAAAGCAAAACCTAGTTACTCCTCACCCAGAAAAATAATTTAGGAATATATAGATTAAATGTTTATTTTCAGGACCAATCACTTGCTACCCATCTTTTCAAAATGAAATTTTAATGTTATTTAAGAAAGAAAAAAAAACTTTTTTTTCCCCTTGGAAAAATAAGATCTGGTTTAATTTAGTTTCCAGTAAACAAAATGCATACATGAGATAAAATAATGCTTAATGGAATTAATGAAGGATACTGTTCTTTTGATCATCAAAACAATGCTCCTAATAAACATTTAAAATTTTGAAGGCAATTGTAGAATTTATTAAAAAATGTTTGGAACTATTATGAGTATAAAGGAGTTGACTCAGGTTTAATATATTTTAAGCTGGCTGATTAGGCTATTTAATTTTATGGTAATTGAATTAAAATCAGTCTTAATTTGACCCAAACTACTTCAGGCTCTAAGTCATATATTTGAGAAACAGCATCAAATGGAAATTGATAACATTTCTTCATAGCATCACTTTTGTGTTTTACTGGCACTAGTTTTTTTTTTTTCCTTTCCTATTCCATTCAAGTGCATTCTTTGAAGGAATGCCTATCTTCCACAAATGAGGAGTTCTAGTGACTGATTTAGCAGCATCTGACCGCAGATCATTTTTACCTTAGTTCTCACTTTTATTCCTGGGAAATTCCTTTCTTTGTCAAGCACTGTACAGAAGCTCATCACTAATCTGCAGTTTCAATATTAAATTAAAAGGGATTAGATTGCTTTAGAAAATTTTCTTTCAGTGCAGGTGCATGTAGCAGCCTCCTCAAAGAGCCATGCATTAGTTCATGCCATGTTTCTCAACAAGAATATTTAAGCATGGTAGTCAAATCAAAATTAGATGTAATCACTGTGTGTTAGTTTTGCAGCAAGTTGTCAAAGAGAGAAAAAAATACCAAGCTGGACTTTGATGACTCCAGGCAATATTGAGTATAGAATGGAATGGACAAAGTTTCAAAAATAGACCCCCCTTTTTTTTTATCCTGAGGCAGACTTAGAAGTACAACAAGTAACATTGCTAATATAATTGAAAACTATGGCTATAAAAAATCCACATGAAATCTGAATTCGATTCAGAGCTTCATGGAACATGAATTCAATATCGTCTTTAAGAGCTTTTAAATTCACGCTTCTTGTATGGGTTCCTGCTTTTACTCTTCAGCTATCTGGTATGGGAAAATCAGAAAAAGTGACCTATTATTTAAATACTAAAGCAGAAAAAGGAATGGAAAATAGCAGCTAATTTCCTTTATTCCTTATTTCATTTTTCATCACTGTCTTTTCTTTTTCTATCCTCTTTCCTTCTTTTTCACTTTTTTCCTTAAAATGCAAACACTTGAGAACCAACATACCTATTTTCTCTCCCCTCTCAGTCCCAAGGTATGTATGCAATATTCATTTTCTTAAGTATAATCCACATAGTATTGTTTTATTTTACTTTTTCTTTTAGAAAGAGATTTTTGCTATAGGGTGCATGTACTTGCCAGAGAGACAGAGACAGAGAGTTAGAAAAAGAGAAATCATTCCCCAAGGGTGGATGGCCATGCTGCAATCTCTTCTCCTTTATTCTCCTCTTGGGATTTTGGGTAGCATGCACTCAGAGTAGGTTTCAAGCCACCGGGTCTGGGACTCAACCACGTGGGAGTCCAGTGATTTAACCATTATGCCATCTGCTGGTCCCTCACATAATATTATTGATAGAAAATATTTTATATAACTCTTACTATGTTTCATACTTCTTTGTTTTCTCCATCAATAAAAGCCATATAAAAATTAAGTGGAAAAAATTTTCATTGATTTCCAGAGGGTATGTATGCTTGCCAGAGAGAGAGAAGGAGAGAGAGAGAAAGTACCCTCAATGGGGAGTGGTCATACTGCAATTCCTTCTCTTCCATTTTTCCATCTTGTCAGTATTTCGGACATGCACACACATGTGCCCAACATATATTTCAAGCTTCTGGGTATGGGATTTACATCATGGTTAGTCATGTGCAATCTGACTCCCTTCACTAGACCACAGGACCAGCCCAAGTCAATACTTTAAAAGATAGATTCACAAATGACATAAGGAAAATTATGTATGTGATTTCAACTTTTCCAATGCATGTTAATTATTCATGGATATAAAATAGCCCACTAAAAAATTAAACCAAGGGGCCAGCAGGTGGTATGGTAGTTGAGGTCCTGAACTCCCATGTGGCTTATAGTCGTTTAAGTCCTGGACCTGGATTTGAAAATCATGCCGTGTGTGTGTGTGTGTGTGTGTGTGTGTGTGTGTGTGTTTGTGTGTGCGCATGCCCAAAATCCCAGGAGGAGAATGGAGGAGAAGGGATTGTGGTGTGGTTATCCCCCTTGGTGGGAGATTTCTCATGTCCCTCTCACTGTTAAGTACATGCACCCTATGGCAAAAAACTTCAAAAAAATTAAACAAGAAGCTGGATTCACAAGTATTACAGCTGAGGAGAAGCAAGTCATTATGACAAAATAAGCATACCGAGGATATACTCTAACATCACATACCTGTAACTATTATGAGTTAGACTTTTCAAAGAACATCACCAAATATGGGATCAGCAGTTAGTGTAATGGCTATGTCGCTGGACTCCCATGTAGTTGACTGTAGTTTGAGTCCTGGGCCCGGTAGCTTAAACTCACGCTGGACACGTGTGCGTGCGTGTCCAAGATCCTGAGAAGAGAATGAAGGAGAAGGGATTGCGGCGTGGGCATCCCCCCCTCACCCCAGGGGGTGATTTCTCACTTTCTGTCTCTCTGTCTCTCTGTCTTTCTGGCGAGCGCATGCACCCTATAGCAAAAACCTCTAAAAACAAAAAAAAGAAAAACACTAGTCTTCATTTTTTTTTTTTTTTGAGAGATTTTTGTATAGGGCGCATGCGCTCGCCAGGCATAGAGAGACATAGAGACAGAAAGTGAGAAAACACCCCCCCCCCAGGGGGGATGGTCACGCTGCAATCCCTTCTCCTCTGTTCTCCTTTCGGGATCTTGGGCACGCACGCACACGTGCCCGGCGTGAGTTTTAAGCCACCCGGTCCGGGATGCGAACTGCAGTCAACTACGTGGGAATGCAGTGACACAGCCATTATGCTAACTGCTGGTTCCCAATAGTCTTCATTTTTATTTCTAGCTTAGCCTATTTCTGGTGATGGAATATCTTGTGAGGGAAAAAACCCTGACTTCTTTATAATTCTTAATTCTGTAATTTTTGTTAAAAATAAAAATCATGTCACAAAGAGATACTTCCAAAAGGAAAAAAATGATACTATTTCAAAAAATCTTGACTAATAGCTATAGTATGTACATTTAGTGTAAGACAGGCAATATATAGAATAATCTACTTTGGAGAATGATAGCTGCAACTGTAAAAAGTAGCAGCATCATGGGAAAGATGATCAGTATGGTTAAATGGATTCTAGAGGATTGAAAATAAATTCTTAAATTCAACGGAAAGAATTGAATTTAAACAAAACAAAAGATTAAGTCTTTTTTACAAACTATATTTCCTGAGTATATGCTAATCATTCTGACCTATACTGTTTACTGGATCCCTGTTCGTTTCAGGGTTTCCCAAACCACACAAATGTACTGGTTAACTTAGCCAAACAGGAGAAAGTATTGGAAAGGTAAGTAAATATATGTTTCCAATAAGTAATGTTTATAGAATCATGTCATGTTTTGTGTTTCTCTTTCTTTCCAAAGAAGTACTTGGTAAGTTAATTAAGCAAGTGCTATTATCAATCTTAACGCCTCTATTTGTGAACATAGGACACAAGAATGGTGATTTTCCTACAGAGCTTTTGACCATAAGACCAAATATCTCTAATTTTCAGAGCCAAAGGCATTTCCTTTAGTAATATTTCAAAACAACACAGCCTGAATACATAGATTACAATTTTTTAAAATGGACAAGATTCTAATTTTTAAAATTTGTTAATGAGTATTCATATTTAGTTTTTGCAACATTCTCTATATGTTTGCTAATAAAACTGTTAGGTCTTTTTTTTTTTTTTTAAGAGTTTTTTTTTTTTTTGCTTTAGGGAGCATGAACTTGTCAAAGAGAGAGGAGAGACACAGACAGTGAGAGGAAAAGTGAGAAATCACCCCTCAGAGCCATGCTACACTCTTTTCTCCTGTAGTCTCCTCCTGGGATCTTGGGAAAACACACACACAGGCTCGGCGTGAGTTTTGAGCTGCTGAGGCTTGAACCATGGTCAGCCATGTGGGAGTCCAGCAACATAACCACCATGCCATCTGCGGACCCCAGGAGGTTATTGTTTGGACTAAGTTCCTGGTCTAGGTCCCCAAGTCCAGACTAAAATGTAGTCACTTATAGTAAAATGTCATGTCATCGAAATAAAAATTTGAGAAAGAAGATAGATCCCCATAAAAGACCAGTTTTTCCTGAAAACAGGAGATTCCAATGCACCTAGTCAGTAATAGAAGGAAATAAAACTTACACACATTGTGATAGCTAGTTTTTGGGTGTTAACTTAACTAGACTAACGAATATATAGAAATCTTATGATAACACATTATTCTGGGTATGTCTGTGGGGTTGTTTTCAGAGAAATTAACATGCAAACCAGGTGGAGAAGATCTACTCTCAATGCGTGTGAGTGCAGTCCAATCAATAAAGGACCTAGAGAGAATAAATACAGATGACAGAGTTATCACCTAGATTTTCTTCTGCTGCCTTAGATATTAGAACTCAAGGCTTGTCTGCCTTTGAACATCAGGACTTACACCAGTAGCCCACCAGATTCTCAGGCTTTTGCCCTCGAACTAAGAGGGCATCATCAACCTCCCTGCTTTGAAGGATATGGATTTGGGATGAATTATACTATCGGTATCCCAGGGTCTCCAGCTTGCAGAGAGCCTGTTGTGGAACTTCTTATCCACTGTAATTATGATTCTCCCAATAAATCTCCTCTCACATACTTATATACCCTATTGGTTCTGTTTTCTCAGAGAACCCTAATACATATATCCTACAGATTTCTTAGGAATGTGCACCTAAAGTAGCTTAAGATATTATCTAGATTAGTTATCTTATGAACATCCTGATTGTCCAAATACATTCCTCCTTTACCTTTCAAAATGCACTGTTTCCACATTTGGCTGAAGATTAAGCAAAGTGACTATAGGTGATCATGAGAGCATCCTGCTCCCCTTATAGAATTTAGCCAATCCTTGTCATATCAGACTTCTTGCCACTCCCATTGGCAACTTTTACCTTTAAAATCATTCTGAAGTTTTTAACACAGTGGCATACATTATCCAGAGTAAGCTGGATTTTGTGGTGACAAATATAATCTTTTGTTTTACTTGCTTAGCCTCAACCTTCTTCTTTTTAATTTTTAGGATGACATGAAATAGCAATACCTATTCTGTAATATAGATGTTCAACAGATTCTTGCTGACTTATAGTGTTAGCAAATTAAAAGTATAAATAGCCAAGTAAAAATAACATAGTCATATCAATTTCAATGTTTATATTCACTAAGGACATTCAAATCCTTTATAGACTTTTAAGCTCAGAGCATGTTTTCTATTCACATCTGGTTCTCTGAAGGAATGTTCATGTTGATAGTAAAATGCACACAGGATAATCAAGATCCAATATCTTTAAAGTGTACCATCAATGTTTTAACAGGATTAAAAATCTGTTTGCTACATTTATAATGAATTAGTTTACTCATGAATCCCTTCTATTTTCTTTTTTTTGGAGAGGTTTTTGCTATAGGGCATGTGCTCTTGCCAGACAGACAGAGAGAGACAGAGACAGAAGGGATGTTCTACCGATGTTTCAGAAAATAGAAGGGATCAGGACCAGCAGTTAGCGTAATGGCTATGTCGTTGGACTCCCATATAGTTGACCACGGTTCAAGTCCCGGACCTGGTGACTTAAAACTCACTCCAGGCACATGTGCATGCATGCCCAAGATCCCAAGAGGAAAATGGAGGAGAAGGGACTGCAGTGTGGCCATCCCCCGTGGGGGGTGATTTCTCGCTTTCTGTCTCTGTGGTTTGAGGCCCAGACCTGGGAGCTTTCTCTCTAGTGGGTGCACATACTCTATAGCAAATTTAAAAATAAATACATAAGTAAAAATTAAATAAATAATTAGAAATAGAAAATAAGTTTTCCTTTGTACTTTTAATATAATAACTATTCATAATTATAATAGTTAATATTTACTGAGTACTTATGCATATCAAGCACTGAACCAAGTAGCAATGAGCTGTTCAATTCTTTTTCTTTTTTTTTGTGGGGGGAGAGGTTTTTGCTATAGGGCGTGTGTGCTCGCCAGACCGACAGAGACAGACATGGAGACAGAAAGCGAGAAATCACCCCCGAGGGGGGATGGCCACGCCACAATCCCTTCTCCATTCTCCTCTCGGAATCTTGGGCATGCATGCACACGCACCCGGCATGAGTTTTAAGCCACCGGGTCCGGGACACGAACCACGGTCAACCACGTGGGAATCCAGCGACATAGCCATTACGCCAACTGCTGGTTCCCAAGATGTTCAATTCTTAGGGAACCCAAAAGTATCCTGTAAAATGTGGTACCATTCACATTTTACAGGAATATGAGGTACAGAGAAATTAATTTGTTTTAGGTTACAAAGCTAATAAGGGGAAAGTTTGGGTTTTAAATTCAGGTTTGGGATTCAAACCCAGTCCTAAACTCAAACTCTTTTTTTTTAAAGAATTATTTTATTTAACTTCCTTCCTTCCTTCCTTCCTTCCTTCCTTCCTTCCTTCCTTCCTTCCTTCCTTCCTTCCTTCTTTCTTTCTTTCAATTTGATCACAGAGGGACAGAGTGAGAGAGAGAGGGAAAGTGAGAAAGCAAGCCGCCAAATCTGAGACTTGAGCCACGGTTGGCCATGTAGGAGTCTAGCACCCTTAACCACATCACATGCTGGCCACCCCAAACTCAACTTTTAAACACTATACTGAATTGATGTTCAGTTGGCCTACTTCAATTCTGTGAAAAATAAGTAAAATATCAGTAACCGTCAAAGCATGAACCTCTTCAGAATATGATAAGCTGAATAAATATCTTGGCTTTTTCAGAAAAATAAAGAGGTTATTTACAAAAATTTCTCAAATAAAGACACATGTTATACTTCTCCATCCTAAATTTACATGGTAAACATAGGTTAGAAACTTTAGATATGAAAAGAAAATATGAAGAATTTCTAGAGAAAAAATTTTGTGACTTTAAATAACAAATGACTTCAAGAATTACTATCCCGCACAAAGATGTATAAAAGTTATATTTGTAAATCAGAAATTGACGGGGCCATGCAGGCAACACAAGCTGGTAAGGATGTGGCCTCCCATTCTAAGGCAGGGCCTGGACTGGGAAGAAACTGAGGCAGGGCCCAGTTTACGAGCTCTCCCTTGTGTCCTTGAACTGGCCGGTATTTAATTTCTCTGCCGTGAGTTTTACTGTTATTACAGTACCCTGGAAGGGTAAAACATCACCCCCAACCATTGCAATAAAGCCAATTAGTGATCTCGTAGGAATGTGGTTCCCTAAGACTGACACCAGGACCAGGAAGTTTAAGACTCCCCCACCTGTCTGTTTTTAAGCCAAAATTAACATATAGATTAAGTTAGTATAAACCAAAGTAGCATCAGTAGCATATGAAAACTAAGTTAGTTTAAGGCTAGTTTTACGTACATACCCCTTGTTAAAGCTACAGGCCAAAGTTAGCTCATGCTAGGCAAAGTCAGCACATTCACCCAGAGATAAAACAAAAGAGCTCACTAATTGACAGACTCAACAAATAAAATAAAAACCCATGGTTTCTTTTAAGAAAGGAAAAGCCTGACTGACGATGAACAAACCTGAGGGCTCCACAGAAAGATTAACCATTTTAGCTGGGAGTTCTTATCTAAAGCAACAGGTAGCTTTCAACTACAAAGAGTTTCTCATCTATGTGCTGTTGACCATGAAAAACTGCTAATAAAACATCCATCCTGCAAGCCCCCTCTTCAAAAGACCCTTCCCAGTAATCAAGATCTATGAAGAAGATACAACAGACAAATGGACTTCCTCATCCTGAGAACTGTGATTGATTTAGCTGATCTGACAAGACAAACAGCATATTTTATAATTATTGCTTCCATGCTTTGTATACCCTGTTCCTTAGAGTAAATCTTTTACTGCCCCTCACCCTCCTTACTTCCTAAACCTCCCTCAATAAATACGCATGTTTTAATAACCACGGCGTGGCAGCCTGGAGCTGGCTCTGGCTGTGGCTGGCTGAGAATATGATAAGGAGCAATGAGGTCTCAGTCTAATTTTTTGTTCTTGATCACCCGTGTCGCCTTCCTGTGTACGAGCCACCCTCCACTGCCGAGGCCAGACCCCGGCAAGAAATTATAATTAAGAAAAAAGAAGTACTGAGTTACATAAAAGACAAATTACTTTCTCAATTGTGGGAGAGAATTAAGCCCTAATGTACTTAACATTCATTTTATACAATGAATAAAACTTTTTATGAATCTAGAATGGCACCACCTTTACAGAAACTGTAATAAGAAAATCACACAAATTCCTTCCTATGTTCTATGTTTTAGATAAAGAATCTGGTTGAGAAGGGAATGCTTTTAAAGGGGAAAAAAAGGTGACCAGGGAAAACTACTTGTTGAAGTTTAGGCTGTATATATCATTGTACTCAAGTGCATGTTTGTGTGAACAAGCAGGAGTTTTGACATTACTTGTAGTTCAAAAGATACTCATCTGAACCTTTAAAAATCACACAAGAATTGGTGGTAAACAAAACCTGTATGTTAATTTATGGGTATGACCCATAGCAAGATATGACCATGAACTATTCATTAAGCCTCTGTAATTTACAGGAAGTGGTACAAATGTGCATTAATACTACTTTCTACATAGAAAAGACAATAGGTTAATTAAAAACAAAATTGAGAAATTTGGAGGCAAAATGCAGGCTTGTAGTGTATAATGGCACAGGAAATGAAAGAATGATGAGTATCAGTCATTGAAAAATAAAAGTCTCTTTGATATCAATTTCTCTCACAATTGGAAAGAGAATAATAAAAAAATGCCAGTGGAAAATTGTGTGTTGATCTTTATTTTCACTTAAATTGCCTGCCAATACTCTCTTTGGTTTTTGATAGTAGATAAAGAAGCTTTAATCACAGACTCAAATATAATTTATTAATCAATTACATTAAACTCTGACTTCAGCTTTTGTTAAAAGGTAACTAGGAATATTTTCTTACTGGCTTGACAATAAATTTTGGCTTACTGCAATATAATTTTTTGCTTGTGTATCAATTCTGATTCTCACATGAATTCCCATAGGAAATTATGAAAGTATGGTTTTTCATAATTGTGAAAGTCTGGTTTTTACAGTATTTTTTAAATAGGAAGTCAGAAAAACTGATTGAAGTCACAAAGAATGAAATTGTATGGTTCAGATAAACTTTGGGTTTAAATAATCGAGCTAGAAGGTCAATGCTACAGTGTGAAAGGCTCTTCCTTCTCATTACACTTAAAGCCAATAGGAATTAGAGTTGCAGAAACTAAAATAAATATTACTTAACCCCCTCCCCCCCAAAAAAAACAACAAGCAGGGTACTCCTCCAATTCATTTATCTATTTATTTTTTAATAGACTATCACAGAATACTATAGAAATAGTTAAGTAGTAAAGAATTAAAATGCTTTTTCTTTTTTTTTTTTTTGAGAGGTTTTTGCCATAGGGCATGTGCGCTCGCCAGACAGAGACAGACAGAGAGACAGAAAGTGAGAAATCACCCCCCAAGGGGGATGGCCATGCCGCAATCCCTTCTCCTCCATTCTCCTCTTGGGATCTTGGGCACGCATGCACATGCGCCCAGCGTGAGTTTTAAGTCACCGGGTCCGGGAAGCAAATCACGGTCGACAGCATGGGAGTCCAGCGACATAGCCATTAGGCTAACTGCTGATCCCAAGAATTAAAATGCTTTTAAACCACTGACCAAGGTTAACATTTTCTTTAGGGAATTACAAAGATGCATAAAAATCTTAGGGACATTTGACACTACTATTTGAGTATTTGAGACTGGGTTCTTACATTATCTAGTCAATATGTACATAATAAATGCTTACTATGTGCTGGAGGAAGGGACTAAAACCCAGAAGTCAAGTCAATATCTTTAAATTTTTTTTTTTTTTTTTTGGAGAGGTTTTTGCTATAGGGCACGTGTGCTAGCCAGAAAGACAAAGAGACAGAAAATGAGAATCAGCTCCCAGGGGGAATGGCCACACTACAATCCCTTCTCCTCCATTCTCCTCTCGGGATCTTGGGCACCCACACACACGTGCCTGGCATGAGTTTAAGCCACCAAGTCCACGACTCGAACTGTGGTTGGCTACATGGGAGTCCAGCGACATAGCCATTACGCCAACTGCTGGTCCCTCAAGTCAATATCTTTACCCAACTAGGTTTTCTAATCTAATGACAGGGTACAAACTATTATAAATATAATAATCAGGACATAATCAAATGTCATTCATTCAACTATTCATTCAGCTCACACTTAATTTTAATACTCAGTGTTTGCCTTAACTGTACATTGTACCTTTTTAAATTTCCCGCCTAACACAGATCTTAGTCTCAGCAGCTCAAAACACAGAATAGAAAAACAGTCAGGTATACACACAATTCATCCAAATGCTATGATAGAAGCAGTATAAATGCTTAATTTAAGAGATGCTCCAAATTCAGACTGTGGTGTGGGTTGAGATGAGATTATCAAGAAAGGCTTCTTGGAGCTTTAGATGAGTAAATTTTAAAGAAACAATTAAGTCAGTTGTCATAGTCACAGAAAAAGATAAATGTTAATTCATAGATATTAAGGATCCTGGCAACTGGGAAATTGTAAGAAACATGATTGAAGCTAATTTTAGCCCATGATAGGGAGCGGTAAGAAAAGAGGTTGATAAGTTAGGCAGAGGCCAATTCCTAGGGGTTATGGAGAGCCATTGAAAGATTTTTAGTAGGGGAGTGGCATGGTTACATTAAAATTTTAACAAGTTCATTCTGATGAGTAGTGTGAAGCTGAATTAGAGATACTTATAGAATAAACAATGAGGAAAGGGGAATTAGTTTGGAAATCAATCTACTTATCCAGGTGAGATGCTCAATTACATCACTGAAGGCAGTTTTGGAGAGAAAGGTATAGAGTTTCAAAAGAGGCAGAATCTGTAGGATTCAGATTTTGATAGGTCATGTTGGATATAAAATAACTCTTAAGTTCCTAGTCTGAGTACAGGGTAATATCATATATTGAGAGAATGGATGCAGGAACAGTTTGAGGGATGAGTTATGTTCAAAGTGTTTATAACTCTGCATTAGATTGGAGTTGATACCAAGGTAGTTACCATATAGCAATATGAGGGTTATTTATATGAAGCTCCTAGAACAATCTCTGATCAAAGTAAATGCTACATAAGTATAAGTTATAGTAATATTTCTCTTGCAGCGGACAGCAATGATCATAATAATAACAGTGGTTGATTATGAGATTACCTCAGCACAATCCCATACAAGAGAACTTTCTGTGATGATGAAGTTGTCTTATATCTGTTTATGATAAGGTAGCCACTAGCCACTTGTGGCCATGGAGCATTTGAAGTACAACCATCAAGACTGATAAACTAAATTTTAAATTTTATTTAATTTAAAATGTCACATATGACTATTGGCTATCAGAAAGTGAAGAAACATAGCAAGAAATAAAACAGAGAAAATCTGGGATGTGAACTATGGTTGGTGTGCAGCTTCCAGTTCCACAGCTTGGTGTACTACCAACTGTACCACAGAGGTTGGACCTATTGTAGCTTTTTTTTTTTTTTTGAGAGATTTTCACTGTAGGGTGCGTGCACTCGCCAGACAGACAGAGAGAGACATAGAGACAGAAAGCGAGAAATCACCCCCCAGGGGGGATGGTCACGCCACAATCCCTTCTCCTCCATTCTCCTCTCGGGATCTTGGGCATGCACGCACACGCGCCCGGCATGAGTTTTAAGCCACCGGGTCCGGGACACGAACCGCGGTTGACTACGTGGGAGTCCAGCGACATAGCCATTACGCTAACTGCTGGTTCCCCTATTGTAGCTTTTTTGATTACAGAACTGAGGGGGAATTAAAATAGTATTTAGTAGTCTGATATTAGAGAAAAAAAGGACTATGCAAAGTGAACCTCATTATTTAGCTACTGCAGTAACCTAAAGGTAAGGTGTTAGGACTTAAGTAACTATGTTAGAGAAGAAAAAGAAACATGTATTTTAATGCTTATAGGAACTATACTAAATTTTATATAAAAAATCTATCAATTCTCTCTGAAACCCAGATGGGCACATTTTATAGACATCAGAAAAGTTTATTTATTTACTAGTTCATGCACTCACTCACCATTTCTCAAATATTTTTTGAGTGGCTACTATATGATACATCAAGTTAATTACTTGTCTTGCCAAAGCCAGGATTTAAAAGAAATTTGGCTACAAATTTCACTGTATGTATCAGAAATAAGAATTAAAAGGAGATAATTCAAAGTATTAAACAACAAAATATGAAAAAATTTAATGATAACACTAGATATCAAAGGTGAAAAATGAGAAAAAGATAGTAGATTTCTGGGCAGGGAAACTAAAACATGAGCTCTGATAGACAGGTGTTTGGAAAGCAGAGCTGGACATATATTGAGTTTGAGATCACAAAAAGGCATTCAAACAGCAGCTGGAAATGCTAAATATCAATGCAGGTGAACTATGCCAGTTTAGTGCAAAATACAATGCACCATAATTTATGAAGCTTCTAACTAATTAACCCATTTTGTTTGTAAATGCTGTAGCATGAGAGAAACTTATGCTATCATCAAGATAACTACTCTGTATTTGTATAGAATTGGACTATTATGTAAACACTCTATGTGCTCTCTCCATTCCTGTTTCCATGAGGGAAAGGACATATATAGATAATTTTCTTTCTCCATCTCTCTCTCAAAGATGTACATACCTTATATCTTAGTTTTAAGATGCTTACTTCAAAAACTTCTTGAACTTATTATCTACACATTATTTCCTCATTTATCATATTTTATTTTCACCAATGATCTCTTTTGTATTTTAAATGATCACAGTACAAGGGGACTTCAAAATGTTCATGAAAAAATAAAATTAAAGCATGAGTTTCTTTGGTAGAAAAAATTTAAATCCAAGCATTTTTTTTAAAATATATATCTTCCATAAAATTTTTGAAGGCCCCTGGTAAATTAGGCAGTATATAGAAATGAGCAGAAATCTAATGTCAAGTACAATATTAGTTTTTTTCTTTTTTTTTTTTTCCTTTAGAGATTTTTTGCTCTGGGGTGCATGTGCTCACTGGAGAGATAGAGGCAGAAAGTGAGAAATCACTATGCAGGAGGTATGGCTATGCCGCAATCCCTTCTCCTCCATTCTCCTTTCAGGATTTTGGGTATTTATGTACATGAGCCTGGTGTGAGTTTTAAGCCGCTGGGTCCAGGTCTCAAAATGCGGTTGCCTATGTGACACTTCAATGATGTAATCATTATGCCATCTGCTGGTCCCCAATATTAGTGTCCTTAAACAATATTTTTATTATGTTAATTTAAAAGTATGTGCCAGGAGATGGTGTGGTGATAAAGGTGCTGGACTCCCACATGGTTGACTATGGTTTGAGTCCTGGACCTGGTAGCTTGAAAAATCACTGCACACGTGTGTGTGAGTGCCCAAAAACCAAGAGGAGAATGGAGAAGAAGGGATCGCAACATTGCCATCTCCACCCTGGGAGGTGATATCTCATGCTCCCTATGTCATTCTCTCTTTTGTGAGAACATATGCCCAATAGCAAAAACCTAAAAAAAAAAGTGTGTGCCCAAGTAGACAGAAATACCCATTATCTGGTTTGAACAATTACCAACCAATTCTTTTCAGTTACTTTTACAGAATGTTTTAATTAGGTACAGACCTAGTGGTGCAAATGGTGGGGTTTCACTGCATAAGCCTGGCATCATTTAAGAGGCCTGGACTCAGTTCCTGGTTCAACCAAAAAATGTTGGATATGGTGAGAAGCATCTGATCCTAACTAACAAGAAGGCTTGGGGGAGGATTGTGACATGGTAATACCCTGCAAAAACACCAAAAATACCTATCTCTCTATCTTTCTTTCTGTCTTTCAAAAAAAAAAAAAGGGAAAGAAAGGTTTTAAATAGATTTATCACATAACCCTTTCAAGGTCATGTTTTCTCATTATCGTTATGAATAAGTCAATTATATGTGTGTCAGAGAGAGGTATATATTTAATTTTCTTATTTATTATTAATTTGCTATAGTGTGCATGCACTTGCTGGACAGATAGAGAGAAAGCACTACTACACCCCCCCCCCCAAAGGGATGGCTACACCTCAACCCCTTCTTTTCCATACCTCAATCCCTTCTTTTCCATACCTCAACCCCTCCTTTTCCACTATCCTCTTGGAATTTTGGGCATGCATGCACATGTGCCCTTGTCTGATCTGTTTTTTAAGGCACAGAATCTGGGACTCAACCACACACATGACCATATGGAATCCAGCTGTCCCAGCCACCATGCAGGACACTGGCTGGCCATAATGTGATTTCACACACTGTTTTCAGTTACCTAATTTATTGTATATGGATGGCATGAGAGTAATACACACAAGTAAGAAAGAAGAGTGATGCATCATGGATAACTATACTGAAATAAAAAAGATCTATAATTAAAGATTTTCCAAGTGAAATTTTATAAAAGAGAAAATTTTAGGGTTATTATCTCACAGTTTAGAATCTTTATTTTACGACAACAGTTTTTCAGTTTAAACAGTTTATACTTCTGTGGTGTTCACAAAATGGCTCTATTTTCTTTTTCATATGTGGGAAATGCTATAGTGTTTAAAGTCCGATTGCTTCCTTCTTTTCCTTCCTTGAATATATAGATCTACTATCTTCAATTCATGTGAAACACTCATATGTAAAGTCTCCAAAATGTTAGTCAAGGTTCCTTTAGATCAGGATTGGTATTCTAACAGAGTTTTAAAGAGTTCAAAGGACAACTATTTAGCCTGTTACAACTTTAAAATACTACCCTTTGTTTAGGTAGCTGAAACTTAAGTACTAAATATATATGTAATTGAGTTTCTGTTATTACTCACTCAATAGGAAAAAAATAATTTAACCTCAACATTCCAAATTATCTAAATCAACCTTACCACTGGGAAATCTAAACATTAAAGGCCAGCTTGGACCAGTAAAGGCATGCCAACTTGAATATTTAATTTTTTAAAAATTTATATGCTGTGTTACAAATCATAATAGATTTCTATGTAGTATTTATTCCAGCATCTCAAATAAATCAGAGAGAGTATTTTTTTCACCAAAAAATAATACTAATATTGGCATTGGTTTAAACTAAGGAAATTTTTGAAGCAATCTTTTCAAAAGATTTTTTAAAATAAACACTGCTGGAATGAAATTGAGTATCAGTTAGATATTCAGATCAGTTCTTCCCTCTTTTTAGTTGACTTGAAGAAATAGAAAAAACATGTATAACCTGGGACAATGGTCTCATTACATTTATAATATTTAATGTATTCCAAATGTGAAGCCAATTCCAAGGGTTAAGAAATACTATAAGTATATTTTCTTAAAAAAGCATAGTAAATGCTTGATAAAAATTTTTGAATGACTAGGGCCAGCAGGTGGTATAGTGGTTAGGGACTCCCATGTGGCTCAACAGGTTTGGAGTCCTGGACAGGCAGTATGTGTCTGTGCTCAAAATCCTGAGAGAAGAATGGAGCAGAAGAGATTGAGGCATTGCCACCCCCCCTGGGGGGGGGGTGATTCCTTGCTTTCTGTCTCTGTCTCTTTCTGTCTCTTTGGTGAGTACATGTATCTTATAATAAAAAAAAATTAATGACTAAGACAGAAATAACAGTAATAAATTGCATAAAGTGATATCTTTCTAATATTTCTTTGAATTAAAATTCTGCATCTAATAGATACACCTTTTATAATGTATAACCCAAAACTATATAATCAACCAGACAAGATAAATATATACTGTGAAAATTCAAGACTACACTATAGCAGTAAAAAAGTTGATGACTTTTAACAAATCCTAAACAGGAGAAAACATGACATTTAAGAAAAGGCAAAAAACAATTTTCTGCTGCTCACTTGCTAGCTTTAAGTGTTGGACAGAATATTTAGCCTCTCCTAGCTTCAGTCTTATCTTTAAAATGAGGATGACAATAATATCTTCTCAAAACAGAGCTATTCTGAAAATTAATTGAGATAAGATATCTGACATCTTAAACACAGAGCTTGTCATATAGTAAGATAATTGTATTTCTCACAAAGGTACCTTTTACTAAGTGCAGTAATATTGCTAACTGGTAGCAGGTGAAGTTAGAAATGATCTTTTTTCTTGTACAACTCATGACTAAGTTCATTTTTGAGCAAGTCTTGTTATTATTATTATTTCATATTAGGAATGCTACAAAAGAGAGTGATGTGTATTGGTAAAACCAATGTGATATATTAGGAATTGGAGGCTTTCTTTCTTTAGTAGCGCAGTAAGTGAATATGATCTAAATGTAGAGGAAAGAGGAGATCGAGCCATGGAAGCTTTGGCTACTTCCACAGTGATGCTATAGAACAAATATTGCATTTTATCAACACTCCTATGAAGAGGTTTCCGCATGAAAAATTGAAACAATATTTCTTAAATTTTAATTTTAAGGTTTATAGGGCAAATTTTTGTGAAACAAATATTTACTAACAGAAGATTAAATAGAAAACATTATGGAAGGTTATTTTGGTGCAGAGGATTACCATGAATAACAGATTCTTTTAAGAGTTCTTCATTGGGAACCAGCAGTTAGCGTAATGGCTATGTCGCTGGATTCCCATGTAGTCGACCGCAGTTTGCGTTCTGGACCCAGTGGCTTAAAACTCACGCCTGGCGCGTGTGCGTGCGTGCCCAAGATCCTAAGAGGAGAATGGAGGAGAAGGGATTGCGGTGTGACCATCCCCTCTGGGGGGTGATTTCTCACTTTCTGTCTCTATGTCTCTCTGTCTGTCTGGCGAGCGCACGCGCCCTGTAGCAAAAACCTCTCCAAATAAATAAATAAATAAATAAAAGAGTTCTTCATTTTGTTGATCTTTATAGCATTATAAACTAAACACAATTATTACTTATGGAGACCACAGAGATGTGGAATTGAGTGAAGAAAGACCTATCACAAATGACAAAAAGGGAAACACACTTCAACAAATAAAGAAATGTGTCACAATGAAAAAAACAAACTGAGATGAAGCCAGAGTTCGTTTAAGAGCTGAGTGCCATGGAGCAATGCCACAGCATATACAATACCCCCAAGAAGGCAGTTCCACATTCCAACCTGAGAGACCCTCCTGCATACATGCTGTCAAAGAGAAAGTAATACCCTGATGGATGCTGTAGGCTGTGATTGGAGATGATGCCAATGGTAGACTTCTTATACACTCTCATGGGAAATGGAGAATTGCCTGGATGAAGTGGCAGAAAGAAATGGGTTATATATTTTTACACTAGAAGTCATAATCTTGGGGAATTAAATAGAAAAGACCTGTGGAAAATATGATGATAAGATGATATCAACCCTCTCTTTCAAAAGTCTTTATTGATATCATAAATGGTTCATTTGCCTTTCATTAGCGTGCTTCTTCCTACTGTTTACTATGTTTCAAGAAATTATCAGCAAAATCAGTTTTAAAAGAAAAGAAAACTATGGTATAATTTACAAAGTGAAAAGTTAAAGAAGATGATTGTAATTCTATTGACTCAATAAGTTCAACTTTGCGAGACTATGGATTTTTCTTTCAAAGCTTTTTCTTAAAATTTAAAGTCTACAAAGGCATTGTGGTTTGTAAATGCTATCTGGTATTTCTAGATGGTACCATCTTTCTTTTTTCTTTAGTATGACATTCTGAGATAAAATTTCTGTAATTGGAATTAAGCTGACAATACTGGCCTGTATATGGTGGCTGCAGAAGTTGGCACAAAGAAAATACATGTGGACTACAAAAAAGTTCATGGAAAAATGGAATTAAAGTTTGAGTTTAATTTGGTGTAACAAAGTTTGGAACCCATGCATGGTTTTTTCATATTATGCATTTTTCATGAACTTTTTAAAGACCTCTTGTATGTGTAGAAATATGATATATTATAAAAACAAAACAAAACAAAACTAAGTTCTTAAAATTCACAGGCTATTAAGTCCTTTCATTTGTTAGTCAAAGGTACATGCACTTTTTCCTCTCTGCTATTCAACAGTGCCCCTGCTTTGGAAAGTAGACTAAACAGATATTCAAAGTCTGTTAATAATATTTAAATAAATCAGTTTTTTAAAAACAAGAAAACTCATTTACACTATGGTTTAACAAAATAAAAAATTAAGCCCCTAAAAAATGCAAAAAGAACATAGGTAAAATTTCATGTAAGATAGTTTGGTAAAAAAACCCAAAAAACCATGAATTTCACGACTGAGAAGCTTGTCTACATTTTAAGAACCCTATGAAAACACAAGTATCAAGAAAATTATTTAAGTAACCTCATCAGGTTTTTAAAAAGAAGAGATTTTTATTTTACATAAAATAGGAGCATTATATTTACTTTTAATTTAACAATAAATTTTGGATGCTTTCCTATGTCTGTGTTTAATGGGATGGATTTATCACTAATTTAATGCAAATATTAAGCTACTAGAGTCAGATACACACAGTTGTACAAATTAGGATCTTTATCTTTAGCCAACATGAGTTTAATAATAAGTTATGTGACTCCAAGGAATTTTTAGCATTAAGGTGGTGGAGTAACAAGTCGAATTGGTTACTTGGCCTTTAGCCATTTCAATGTGATACAGGGACTGTCAAAAAATTTATTCTGACAACAATGCACCATAAAAATATAGAAATTTCCCCCTAAAACAGGTGACTTTTCCCTTTTGGTACCCTCATCCCTTTCAGCCAAGTGCAAAGTGCAAGGCAAAATAAATTAAGGCAAAGGAAAATAAAATAAGAGAAATGGTGAGGGCGAGCATGTTGTTGACCATGTAAGAAAACACGTGCAAAATATACCTCAGATACACTATAGGTAGATGAGCACGAGGGAAGCCGAGCCTGGTTTTGCAGTAGGGAAAAGAAAACACTGTTAAAGAGGAAATGATAGCATAGTAAGGGTCTCAGAAGGCTGAGATGGCTCCATCACCAACACATTTGCTGGATAATAAAACAGCCTTACTAGCAGAAACTTCAATTTCTTCAAGGCTCATGTTATTTGAAGAAGAACCTTGTGATTTAAAAAAAAATACATTGCTAAAAAATAAAAATAATCCATGACAGAGATGATATCCTCTGGTCAGAATCTGGTATGAACTTCCTAAAAAGATGCTCATTTGACAGAGAAAGCAGAACACTGAACAATTTTTCTTAAATTACCATACTTATCTTCACTGGTAACACTAACAAACTGCATGTGAGGTTGTTTATGGGAACACTCTACTATACATCTTCATGTTATTCTCTGAAGAGGGCACCAAAGACAGTTTAGTATTACGATTTCCTGTTCTTGTTATTGTATTTTCAGTGTTAATAACCTCCTCTTTCTCTTTCTTCTCTCTCTTGCTCTGTGTGTGTTTGTGTGTGTGTACGCACACAGTGAATGCTAGTTATACACACATATACACATATATTCCCCAATAATATAATCATAAAAGATATAAAAACTTAAATACAAAATTCTCTACAGACTTAACTTTCATCGGAATGTTTCACTGATTTTTTAAACACATGTTTTATCATTAATTTAAAAAAACAGCTATTTTATACTTAAAACTATATTTGACATTTGTGACATTAAATTGATAATTTTGTATTGATAATCAATAACTTGCCTACTATTATTTTGTATTTGTCACACTACCATGTTCAATTCTGGGGCCTCTTTTTTCATTAGGTTGCCACAATGCCAAATATGTATTTTCTAGTTTTAAACTGCGTAAAGTTCTAAAATATAATGTTAGATGGGGCAATGAAAGTATCAAAGAAGATGCCAAAGTGAAGGAATCAGATGCACTCTTATCATCAGCTTTTTTTCTTAAATATTGCTATATTTCTGGCACATAGCACAGCATGAATAGTAAGTTCTCAATAAGTGTTAACTTAATGAATAAATATATGATCTTTCTTTTATCCTTGAACAACTAATGAATAATATTCATGAGTTTTTAAGCTTACTATCACAAAGATTTGTGATAGAAAGTAGCACCACTAGGCCATTGGGTGGCATGGTGATTGTGGTGTGGTGGCTGAAGCACTGGACTCTCACATGGCGGACCACCCCAACCTGGTGGCTTGGGACTCGCTCTGGATGCATGTGTGTGCATGTCCAGAATCCCAAGAGGAGAACAGAGTAGATGGGATTGCAGTGTGGTTGTCCCTCCTGGAGGGTGATTTCTCACTTTCCCTCTGTCTCTCTCTGTCTTTCTCTCTCCAGCAAGTACATACGTCTTATGGCAAAAACCTAAAAAAAAAGTATTACTATTGCTTTGATGTAGTTTCTAAAATATGGTCAAATCTATAACTATTTTAAAATTAAACTTTTTTAAAAAAGTAGACATGTATCTGACTTACCTTAGGAAAATGGTAGCTCTCAGAAAATCTTGATGTGCATATTTGTTCTGTTTTTTATAACTATACTCACAAAACTAAAAACTTTACCCTCCAAAACAGTTTGGGAGTCATGTCTTTTTTCCCCCAGTTCTCTATTTTCTATAAATAGGGGAATTTATTTGTTAAGATCTTTAATTATTAGTGTCTTATTTTTATATTAAAATCAATTCTGAGAGGGGCAAATCTACAGTGAACATTCAACTACTCACAGATATGTCATTTCCATTTCACATGATGTCTTATTCTACTGGAGGTGATTTTAGAAGTGTTAGATGAGAACATTTTTTGGTTTGAAGCATAGGATAAGACAGTTTTCTTATTTTTCAGACTGAAATTTCAGAACTGTTGGGTTGTTGGAAAAGTCATGAAGCATTTCTGCATAGAAAAACAATAATATGTTATGGCTTTTTCGACAACCCAATAGTTAGCTTTTACAGTAAGAGAATTTTATTAAAGTAAAATGTAGTAAAATCAGCTGTTTTTTTTCAAAGGGATAATTATAAAATGGATTTACTGTCACTTCATCATTATTAAAGTCTGGTCATATTTATAAGATAATATCTATCAAGGTATTCAGGATGTTACATAATTATTAAAAATGAAATAGTAAATAAATCCATATAGGAGTCCCCCCTTTATACACAGGATATATTACAAGTCTCCAATGGATGACTGAAATTGCAGGTAGTACAAAACCCTATATATGCTATGCTTAGGCTCTTTCCTATACATACACACCTATAATAAAGTTTAATTTATGAATTAGGCATAGTAAGAAATTAACAACTAATAACAAAATAGAACAGCTATAACAATATCCTGTAATAAACATTAGGCAAATATGATCTCTTTCTCAAACTATCTTAATTATGTGATTGTACTGCACTCATCTATTTTTGAACCACGGTTTACTGAGGGCAACTGAAATTGCAGAAAGCAAAACTGTGAATAAAGAGGGTTACTGCATTATTAATATAAGTAAATGCTAAAACAACAATGAGGTAGATGTAGGAACTCAAAAAAATATTCTATATAGAAGAACCAAAAGACATTTAAATTTGCCTAAAGAAAGTACAGTCTACAAACAAACATGTTTACTCATCGAAAGGCTATTAATTGTTTACTCCTCTAAGAACTAATGTTTCAGTGTTCTTCCCAATAAAAGTTGGCTGGTTCAAGGCAGACACCTTTTAGGTTCTTAAGTGTGGTATATTAAGGTATGATGTATTACTTGAACATATCAGGGTGTTTTTTCCAATAGTATAAAATTTCCTTTAGAAAATATATAATTTTATGGAACCAGTAGTTGGCATAATGGCTGTCACTGGACTCCCATGTAATCAACTGCGGTTCAAGCCCCAGACCCGGTGGCTTGAACTCACGCCAGGCGCGTGTGCTTGCCTGCCCAAGATCTCAAGGGGAGAATGGAGGACAAGGGATTGCGGCATGGCTATCCCTCCTAGGGGTGGTTTCTTGCTTTCTCTCTCTCTCTGTCTCTGTTTTTCTGGCGAGTGCATACGCCCTATAGCAAAAACCTCTTAAAAAGAAAAAAAAAAAAGAAGATACATGATTTTAAGTGAAGTCAAACAGGAAATTTCTTAGGGGAAATAAAAGTTGCTCATGATCTTCCGGGGAAAGATCTTTATTAAGATATAATGAGGTAATAAACAGAAAAGTGCAAAATACACAGCAAAAAATATTCTAAAATCTTTTAAAAGAGGGTAAAAATGGAACTTAGCTTTATACACTAAATCACCAAAGAATCTATACTCTCTCTCTGTTAGTTCTATGTTTGAAGGCTTAAAGAGAATTCCATGAGTTTACTCTATGTGTATATGTGTATGGTATGGGAGATTGGTATGTGAGGACAGAGTAGCTAGAGAAAGCAATGTAAAAAGTAAAAATAAAAGTGTAAAGGGTAAAAGAAGATAATTTTTTAAAAGACATTCTTCTATGCAGAATAATCTGAAGCCATCCTTAGAAAAGGGAGTAACTCTTTTCTCAAGCTCTAAAATAATTTCACAGGCTCTATTATAATCATTTCTGTGTCAATATTATCTTGATATACTAACTAGTTATAGCAGGGTATGGAAACTGTAAAAGCCTAGAGAGTAAATATTTTTGGCTTTGTAGGCCATACAATCTCTGCTTTAACCATGTAACTCTGTTGCAGCAAAGAACCAACTCTAGATTATATGAAGAAGAACAAAACTATTTTTGGACACTGAAATTTTAATTTCATATAATTATTAAATGCCATGAAATGTTATTCTTTTAACGTTTTCCTCTCCCAATTACAAGTGGAGAAACCATTTTTAGCTTGTGGGAAAAAAAAAAAAGATTTGGTTCACAGGCTGTATCTTGCTGTTCCAAGTTATAGCAGTTGTTTAATGAATATGAATATGCAAAATCCCAGAGTCACAAAATATGCACTGATTTATCAAAAACATAAGAAAGTTCAGAATTAAGGCTTGAATAAAATATTGATCTTAAAAGATCTAAAATAATCATAATCATCTAATTATTTTAAGTAATCCTATTTCATACTAATTGTATTTTGGCATTAAGAAAATTAACTGCCAAACATTTAAGAATCACTCTTCCAGAGTCTTTTTACTTTCTGATTTGATTCAGATATTTTTCTTAATACTTATTAAATATATATACATAAATATGATTTGAGGTCAGCAGGTGGCATGGTGGTTAAGGCACTGGAGTCCAGTCTGGCCAACCACAGTTTGAGATCTGGATCTGGTGGCTAGCTTTCTCATTTTCTTTCTTATCTCTCTCTGGTGAGCACACATGCCCTATAGCAAATTAATTAGTGATAATTCCTCCCTTTTGATAGGTTTTTGCTATAGGGCGTGTGTGCTTGCCAGAAAGACAAAGAGAGAGAGATAGAAAGCGAGAAATTACTCCCCAGCACGGATGGCAACACTGCAATCCCTTCTCCTCCATTCTCCTCTCAGGATCTTGGGCATGCATGCACACGCGCCCGGCATGAGGTTAAGACACTGGGTCCAAGACTCGAACTGTGGTCGACTACGTGGGAGTCCAGCAACATAGCCATTAAACCAATTGCTGTTCCCGTCCCTTGACTTTTTCCCTCTTCAAATACCACCCTTTTATTTGTGTTAGCATAGTAAGTACTTATAATTGTTATATTCCTTCTGTTTCTTCATACTTTTCATCTTACTTTCACTTATGTGTTAATAATTTGTCTTTGTAATCACATTCCCTTTTATTGTTTGTCTGAATCTTTAAAAAAGTAACATAATCAAAGTAGCCAAAACCTATCTGTATGTACTTATAGCTCATTAGAAATTTACTGTCATTTATATAGACTGAGTACTTAGATGAAAGTTAAAAATTGTGGCTTATAAGTATTTTTACTCCTTTCTTTTCTTCCATCCTGTTTCTATTTCATAAACATGTATCTATTTTATTTTTTGAATATTTTAATATTCAGGCAATCCTTGGTCCCACTGCTCTTCCACTAATTAACTTTGTAAACTTACCTTGATTTATACTTTGTAACGAAGTATTAGTTTGCATTATCTTATCCTATGTTTTTCAATTATAAACACTGTCTATAGTGGTCTTCTCTCTTGTATATTGCTTTTAATATTCTTCCTAGTGGGTTTGCAAATTTGACTAAATGGAAAATTAATTTCTTCTTCTATATGGTTTCATTCTCAGTCATTATTTTCAACACACTGTCAGTCTAATAATTAATAGCAATTTTTAAGTTATTAAATTAAGGATACTGCTTAGGTGCAAGATGATAATTTTATTATCACTAAAATTGCTAAAAACCCATTTAGAGTTCAGAATACTTCTGACTTTGTACAATGTACAGAAAAGGTGATGCATTCTTAACTTAGAATCTGATACGTCCTGCTTTTTGCTATAAAGGAGTCAAAGTAGGAAAAAGAATATGCTTTCATATGAGAAATAAATAAAATTTAGTATTATTCCAAATATTGTATCTTAAAATATTCTACCTTATATTATTGATTACCTTTAATAAATAAGAATGCATGGGAATTTTTTTAGTAAAAAATTATATATTGTTTATATCATTACAACTGTATTAATGAGTTCATTAAATTCTTACCCCACACTTCTAAACGGTTCATCTTCTCTATTAAATAAAATATGTAATTGGCATAAAATGAATATTCCATAAAATGGAATAATCACTGCATGCCAGTGAGTTTACCTCACTTGAAAAACAAAATCTGGGATCAGCAGTTAGCGTAATGGCTATGTCGCTGGACTCCCACGTAGTCGACCGCGGTTTGTGTCCCGGACCCGGTGGCTTGAAACTCATGCCGGGTGCGTGTGCGTGTGTGCCCAAGATCCTGAGAGGAGAATGGAGGAGAAGGGATTGCGGTGTGGCCATCCCTCCTTGGGGGGGATTTCTCGCTTTCTGTCTCGCTGTCTCTGTCTGGCTGGCGAGTGCAAACACCCTATAGCAAAAACCTCCCCCCCCCCCCAAAAAAAAGGAAAAACAAAATCCATAAAATATAGCTTACAGCCCTGAGAGTAACCATATTTTGCTTTTAATATATAAGGCATATTTTTAAGGTACATGGGTAATAGGTATTAAACAGTAGGTAAGAAACTGAACATTTGGTTACATATTCAATTACATATTTTCTTAGCTGAACTCTCTAGGGAAGACTCTATTTGTTTTCAGATAGTATTTTTTTTGTTTTCTATATCTGATAGCTAATAGGTTCTTATAATGATACATGCCATATTTAATCTTTTTAGAAAAAAAGGTAATCAGAGAACAAAATATTTCTGAGTAAAATGAAACGAAAGATGAAAATGTTGAGATTAGTCATTCTATAATAATACAAGTGTTAAAAGAAAAAGAAATTAAAGAGTGACATGAGATATCCCAACTTTTAAAGTACCAAACTTTTAATTTGCTCCTAATCTAACACTAACTTCCTCCTATGTACTTTTGAGCAAGTCTCAATTTTCTAGTTTAAATTAAGAAAACTGATTGAAAGAGAAAAATATCACTTCTCATGATTAGTTAGGGAAGAGCATGATAATAAAATATATACACTATTGCTATGGGTTTCTAGGATAAAATTCAGATATATTGAGAATGGTTTAATCATAATATTCATATTAATCTTTTTCTTTTTTAAGACAGTGTAATAGATTCTGTAGGGTGATTATGAATGCTCTGTCTTTCAAAATCTGTAAGAATATGTATAGAAAAGAACTACCTCACAGAAAAAAAGAGAAATGAGACTCTTGTATTAATTTCCTTTTCTGCTAAGCGATCAGAATTTAATGACTGATATTAATAAAAACCACTGTGGACTTATAGTAATCAGAAATTTAATACAGAGATATATACAGCTTTACATGCCATTCAATTAAAAACAAGCTGAAAAACCAGAGAATTATCATATCCCTAATTTCTATTATACCTTTTTGACAAATGTATTATAACAATATGAATTTAATGAACGGCAATAATCACAGAAGTAAATCAGGAGCTGAGATTCATAGGAACACTTCTAGAAACTCCAAAAATAGGAGGTCAGAGTTAGGCCACAAATTATTTCCTATAACAAATTAGGTTTTCTGTTGCTATATTTATACCCTATATCGTTGTAGAGATTTTACTTTCATTTTTTTTCTTGAAAAGATATATTTAAAACAAGGACCAATCATTCTAAAAGTCTGAACTCTCTGTCCCCCCAAATATTATTGTTAGTACTTCATATATGATATGTGTATGGTATTGAGTGTTACTCTCCATCAAAGGTTGTCTTGAGTATATTAGTCTTTAGCTCAAATATTTTTAGGATGTTACATGAAAGTATCCTGGTAAATATGCCTACTGCTAATTTTCTTATTTTTAAATAAGAAATAACATAATTTTTCCAAAAGAGTCTGAATTCAGAGAAATATATTAACTCAGAACAAATTAGTTTACTTTCCAGATGACCTATAATGATACATTGATCACTTTCCTGGAAAATGGAAATTGATTAATCAAGGATCTAACCCTCAGATCCAGCTCATAATTTTTAATCCTGCTGACATATCCAACAAGTGGCAGAAGACAGTCAGTGAAAAAGCTCCAAATCATGTCTCATGAAAAGATCCCCAGAAAACTACATAATTGTATAAGAAATACTAATTTTTAAAAGAGAGTTTTTTATTTTCACTGGGGCCAAAATGTTATTAAATCAACCACAATGTTATCTGTGGCTTGAGGGTCCTCTACTTTGCCAATTTAATCTTTATTTCATACATGTGAGCATGAAGCCACAGCTAGAAAAGAAAGAAAGGGGAGAAAAAGACATAAAGTAAAAAAGATGGAGATGAGAGGACAAACCAATCAGATTTGGAATTACCAGTCAGCAGAAGTTTAGGAAAAAAAAAAAATCACCGAGTGAAATCGTACATTTACTCTGAGAGAGTATCCTTTCACATTGCCTTCTAGGTGATCTCTGAGCTCCTCCAGCTTTCGATGGAGCTACATGTAAACATCAGAAAATGAATTGAAAAAGCAACTTGTTCTCTTTTCAGTTTTCCTTTTCCTTTTAAAAATAAGATCATAGCATTATACATTTCTCACTGCCTTTGGCAAACATTTCAAAACATCAAAGATCTTTGTATGCTATAAAAATACATGCTCAACAGACCTGTGACTAGGAGCACATTTTATTTTGCTCAATTACAGCATCTTTTCTCCCCAAGGCATTAGAGAAAACAAATGCTATCACTATTCTTACAATCCTCTAAAGATTCTCTTTAAAATTTTCTATTTGGTAGAAATATGAAATAAAAATATTTAAAGATTATGAAATTTGCCTTCTATCCCAAACATACTTTTGATTTAAAGCTGCATCCATATTAAAATCAACTAGTTTAACTGTTAAATATGTCATTTGTTCTCAAACTTATATGTGTATATACATTTGACCATAATGTATATACACTTAAAATAATAAGCCTACATTTATGACTTGAAGTTTTATAGATCCAAAAGAACTTGAAGTAATTACACACACATGCACTCGCACATACAATCTAGTTAACAGTAGATGGTGCTGCGGTTATGGATGCCATTTTCAGATATTTTTCACTGCCAGAAATCTACAGAAAGTTAGGTTGCACTGCACCTTCTCACTTGAATCTGATAATGAATTTGTCTTCCCTTAGAGACAAAGGCAAAATATGATACCTCACAGGTAGACAGTGAGGAATGCTATTGATATATCATCAGGATACACAAACTCACATTTTTCTCACTGAATAGTCTTATGTTACCCAGTTTTTTAAATAGGCATACAATCAATATTTCCCATTCCCTCTGATTATCCTTAGTGAAATAACATTCTAGTAAAATAGCTACCCAATTTAAAGCAGTGTTAGAGAACAGTGAGGATGGTTTTTCTGGAATAAAGGACACAAACATACAAACATATCTTCATCCATGTGCACTCACATGTGTGCACACACAATCACACAAATAAATAAACAACAACAAAAAAGTAAAACTAAGAAGGCAGAAGAGGCAAGGAGAGGAAAGAG
>NW_006160128.1:3320664-3359537 GCF_000334495.1 Tupaia belangeri chinensis
TTTAGTGTTTCATAAATTATTAAATAGAAATAAATTGGAGGTGTAAAAAGTTTTGAAATGATTCAATATTAGGTCTCAAGGTAGTTACTGGATTTTGGGACATTCCAGTGCACTGAATTACCTGGCAGTTTGAATAATTTAACAGTTACTGCTATGAAAACATATGGGACTCAAATAAGAAAGCGGTTAAGTTTATGGGGGGATTCTTCTTCATGTTTTTAGAACTGGGCAAATTTTATAACTGCATTTATGGTGGCAGCATTAAAAGTGATCGATGACTATGCCTGTGCTTCTTAGGGTGATAACTTGTTCATCTTTTCATTGTGACTAAATGTTAGAGTACTGAGTGCCCAAGATATATTGACAAAATGTATATTTAGCAAATAGTAAGCAGGACCATCAAAATGGAAATCTTCAAGTTGTATATTAGCAGATTATATACACAAATGGGCAAAAATTTATATATATATATATATTTCTGTTGACTGTTATATCAACTTTTTAAATTAAAAAAACTAAGGGTAATAAGAGTGCTCAAACACTATTAGCTACATGTGGGCCCATTATACTAAATAGTATTACACAAAATTCCTTTTGTTTCTAATTCTTAATACTACATATATTAAAGATGTGTTATTAACTTAACTCATAATAATTTTTTCCAAAATGAATTACAAATGATAATGACACTAAGATAATATTTATTTTTTTTTACAAAAAAATTAAAGGGGAGATAATATTCTGAAAATAAGTATTAGTTCTCTGTATAACAGGAACTTAACACACAGTCAGTGACATCAATCAGAGGAACGGTTTACTCTACGACCCCAAATTATAGGCACCTGTAATGAGCAGTTGCCCTTTCTCTTGTTTGTGGTGCCATTCAAAGCTAGTTATTTGGCAGCTTGCCTTCAGCTGGTTGCTCTATGTGTAGCTGAAACAAAAAGAAATAATATGACCCAACAGCCAATAAAAAGAGTAAAATAAAAAAAAAATGGGATGGTGAAAAATGGAAAAAGCCCCCTTCCTCCCACCACCCTCCAAAAAGGAAGAAGTGTAGGCTATAGACGATATCTTGCCAAAAAATGTTAGAAACATATTTACTTTGAGGGATCCAACTCTACTAGCAACTCCTTTGCTTTCATCCGGCCGTCTAATTTGCTACAATGAGGGAAGATGGGTAAAAAAGACAGAATAAAGAAAAAGTGAACTTAAAAAATTTTCTATACATTAGTAATACATGCAAAAACATCAATTGACTCTGAGGTATTTCTTAGGAGGCCAAGGAGTTAACTCACCTAGAGGCTGTATGACATGCTCTGCAAATAGGCTAGAATTCAGTCTTTGTTATGGCACTATTCCTAAGATGAGGAAATTGGCACTTACTTTTTGTTATCTTGGGAACTTCTGATGAAGTAGTATCTGTAGTAGTGCTACATATGCATTTGTCTTATGAAAAACAAAGAATTACAAATATACCTATACACTTTTTCAGTGTTTTAGTGTATATTCCATTATAATATCAGAAACACATTAATGGTATTAGTAGAAACATGAGTGTTTTCTAAGTGGAAAGATCAGTTATGACAAGCATCATTCTTGATAGGTGACAGAGTGAAGCTCCTCTGCTTGCTGACCCAAGCACTGAGGTTGTTCAGCTGTCACTGAGATTCCCAATTAAACAATCGTGCTGCCCAAAGAGAAAATTTTAATGCCAGACCAATGTTAGATATATTCACTTAAAGCTTTCTGCTATTTCAGCTGAATTTTCCTCTTGGGTAAAACAGGAAAAATGAAAAATAAAACTTCTATTTAAAAAACTTATTTCACATTACTATATAAATGAGCAAAAGAAGATTCTCAACATAACATGTTTTATTAGAAGATGTATTTTTTAATAGAACCCTAATAATAATTTTTGATTTTGTTAAAGAGAAAGGGAGGGAAAAAGAGGAAAGGGAGAGGGGAAGGAAGCAAGAGGTTTTACAGCATAGATTTCTAACTTGCAGAATTATAATCTTAAATCAGACCACCACAGGTCTAATTAGCTGTGATGCTCCTTCCTGTACTAGGAGATAGTAGAAGCAGCATTGTTGTGATACCAAGTTCTCAATGATAAAGTCTTCAGGAAAAGTAAGAATCTGACCATACTACAGAGTTTTATTTCCTGGAAGCAGGATATGGATTGTCTTACTCCTTTTAGGACATCTGTAACAGCATATGGAGACCACTGAGAAATAATACTGAAAAAATTTTAATTTCGTTTTGAAAAAAAGCATCTTTGTCAGTGAGAACTGCATCAACTTTTGGCTCTACATAACAGTAGTTTTTCCCAATTCTTTAGCACTAACTAAATGTTAAAGTCAAAAGATAATCATCAAATCTCACTTTTCATAGGTGAATAAAATTTTTGTTTTGTAAACAATGGAAGTTACTTTGAAAGTCAACACATTAAGAGAGGGTTTCTTAATAGATTCAGTTCAACCTACGTATTTTCTCAGAAAACATTTTTGTGTCAAAAGGTGTTTCTCATCTTAAATGGAGACTCACAATATCTGAATTTTAAATACATTCTTGGGTGCCATCCCAATGCCTGGTGGTTAGGGGACCCAAATCCTGCATGGCTGATC
This sequence comes from Tupaia belangeri chinensis, assembly GCF_000334495.1. Taxonomy (NCBI): domain Eukaryota; kingdom Metazoa; phylum Chordata; class Mammalia; order Scandentia; family Tupaiidae; genus Tupaia; species Tupaia belangeri. The sequence goes on from NW_006160128.1 coordinate 3,323,295, forward strand.
ACAAGTCCTAGACCTAGTGAATAAATAACAAGCTGGGTCATGTGCATGGGCACCCAAAATCCCCAAATGTGGGAGAAATGGAGAAGGGATGGTGGCATGTGACCATTCTTATATGCTTTCTCATTCTTCCTTCCTCTCTGTCTCTCTATAGTGAGCTCATACACCCTCTGGCAAATTAAAAAATGAATAAATGAATATAGACTTGGTAATTTCCTATAGTCAAGTCATTGCCTTATGCTGCTTTCTGAAAACTTCAAAAAACTGTGAAGATTTTTCAGAACTATTTTACAGTTACAAAACACCATTTTATGCATTGTCTTTTATTTCTAGAAAGCTTAAAGTTTTATTAAATCCAGCAGTATGAGCTCATCTTCTTCAAAGTAACATAGGATGTTAATGACAAATCTAAGAACAACATCTACATTTAAAGTTGTGCTCTCTTAATTGGTCTGGAAATTAATGGGCTGTAAAAAAGTGATGCTTATTTGAGGATAGGTATATGTAATGTGTCTATCTCTCCATCCATGGAAGAAGTTTTATCTGTCACTATATTTATATATAAAAGAAAATTTTCTTATACTATTTCTGTTCCAATTGGATGTGCAAAGTGTACAGAAACTTAAAGAATAAATTGTAAGAAGAAAAAAGAGTTGTGACTGAACTCTGAACATGAAAAATAGACTATAGGACTGTTAAAAGAGCAACTTTGAGAACAGACAGCTTATCAATGAATGATATCAATATTCTGTACAGAAAACTGCCTTTGAAACTATCATAAGAGGAAGATTTTAGAAAACCAATGTGGTTTTCAAAGTCTATGGTATTTTAATTAGAGTTTCACATGAATTTTTGTGGTTGGTCCTTGAAACATCTAGTAATAATACTGAAAAACTTCAAAAACATTGAAAATATTTGTCTTCATAAACAAAAATTTGAGAAATAGGAAAAAGTAAAACCAATAAATTTTACAACATAATGTTTTAATTCCTTCTGGTCAACTCTTAATCATCAATTCTGATTGAGAAAAAGAGATAAAAGAAATTCACAGCTAATTCAAATGCCTGATTATTATTTTTATAATAATTTAAAAGAAATCATGAAATATTAGATATTAAATCATAAAATACTTGGATAAAATGAATTTACTCTTAATGAGTAATTTACTCTTCATTTACTCTTCACATTGTTAACTACTTTCATACTTTTTTTGGAGCTAAACATTATCAATGGCTGATAGGTTATACTGTAAATGTTTATATCACACAGAAGATTACTACAATAAAAATGAAGCATGAGACTTAAATGTAAAGAATTGTGAGGATTAGGAGTTAGATGAGATTATTCGTTTATATGTCCATATTGAAAATTAAAATAGTAGCAAACCAGAAATATTATCACTAATATTTCTCTACCATGAAGAAATCTTATTATAAATATTTCACCGAGATTATAAAAGATACTAGCCATACAATCACAAATATTTTAATCTTTCATTCAGTCTCTCAGCTAGAATATATTTTATAAAATTTCCATTAGAAATAGTCTGATAATATTGCATCATATCACTTCTTTTGTAATATTCTGGAAATCTTTCTTCAGAGATTAGTTACTATGGAAACTATCCTCAGAGACTAAAAAAGTAAAATGACTCACCCATTGTATTCACCAACTTTCTAAGAATTTGGATTCTAAGAATATGCAACAAAATTAATTGCCTGGATCCTAATACATAGTGTTGATTCCCTTTGATTTAGCCTACTTTTCTAAAACTGGGCTCACTGTAAAACCATTTTTACTGTTAACAAGATAGAAAATTATCTAGCCCTGCTCTCACCTCTCTTGCCAACAATAGGTAATTGAAATGTTATAGCTTTATTAAAACAAACATATTTGGAGTGGAAAGTCAACTTTATATTAATATTAAAAACAAAACAAGAACTTCAAAGAAATTTTAGGTTTGTGGCAACTGCACTAAAGTAGGCGCCCATGTTCTGGGTTTATGTATTCACACTTTTCTTTAGTTACAAGATATTTGGTGAAAATTTCTTAGAAAAGGCTTCTTTCCTTCCTTTCTTTCTTTTTTTAGGTTTCTGCCATAGGATGCAAGTGCTCACTAGAGAAGAGAGAGTCAGAGACAGGGAGAGTGAGAAATCACTCTCCGGTGGGATGGTCAAGCAGCAATCACTTCTCCTCCATACACTTCCTGGGATTTTTAAAATGTTAGTAGCAAAACAGAAACATCACTAATATTTCTCTACCATGAAGAAATCTTTTTATAAATATTTCACTGAGATTATAAAAGATACTAACCATACAATCACAAATATTTTAATCTTCCAGTCTCTTGGCTACAATATATTTAACAAAATTTCCATTAGAAATAGTCTGATAATATTGCATCATATCACTTTTTTTGGTAATATTCTGGAAATATACATGCCTATGTAGTATGATTTTCAAGTCACCAGATCCAGGATTCAGACTGGTTGACCATGTGGGAATCCAGCCATCTGAACCACTGCCACTTGCTGGTCCCCAGAAAAGGTTTCTAAAAACCGTTTGTATGTGAGTTTGTTTTACTGATGAGGGAACTGAGGTCCAGAAAGGTTTTGTGGCTTTCTGAATACAACAATTAAAAAACAAAAAAACCAAACCAAACCAAACCAAACAAAAAAAACCAAAAAACCCACACTCATCCAGTCCATGGTCTTGTGGTTAAGGGAGACATATCCCACAGAGCTGACTACACAGTTTGAATCCCAACATTGGCTTGAAAAACATCGTCGGCATGTGTAAGTGCATACCCTAAATCCTGACAGAGAATTGAAGGAGAATCAAATGCACAGCGAACATTTCCCATTGGGGGGGTGCTTTCTCTCTCTTCTTTGCTGTCTGTCAAATACACGTGTCCTCTAGCAAATGAACAAACAAAAAAACCGCAAAACAAAACCCCCCAAAAAACCCACACAGCTGGTGTTAAACTCTCTGATTCTCAGGTTTTTTCATTAAATTTAGGCTCCAATCTATGGGATGACTAATGTATTGATAGGTATCATACCCTTCCTTCCATGGTATGTTTTCATGTTGATTATGACCGTATACACTGAACGAGCATTTCTCTTCGTTTGCCCTAAGGACAAAGACCATTTTATTTTTACAACTATTTATTTTCAATACTACCCTGAGAAACAAATATTTTTTTAAAAGAATTATTTATTTATTTATTATTTGACCAGAGAGCGACACAGAGAGAGACAGAGAGAGAAAGGGAAAGTGAGAAAGCAAGCCACCAGGTCTGAGACTCGAACCGTGGTTGGCCATGTGGGAGTTTCAGCACCTCAACCACCATGCCAACCATTGGTCCCAAGAGACAAATATTTTTAATCCTATCATATTATGCCACTGTTTTCTGACTCCCCCTTTTTTTTGAAAAAAAAAAAAATTAGTGTATATTAATGACAAAACAAAACTATTTTTCTTAGAGGTTGTTTATCTTTCAACCAATATCACTCAGTATATATTGGTATAGCTATAGATTATTTTTGGTATCTGTGATTTGTAGGAATTTTATTTTATTATATATATATATTTTTTGCTGGAGGGCACGTGTACTCATCAAAGAGAGAAAGCACCCCTTAAACAGGGTGTGGTCATGCCCCAATTTTTCTCTTCCATTTCTTCATTCTGTCAGAATTTTGGGTATGCATGCACATATGTCCAGCATGTTTTCTTAAGCTGCCAGGTCCAGGACTTGAACCACTCTGTTAGCCATGTGGGGTCTGACTCCATTAACCACCAGGACATGTGGCCAGCCTAGTAGGAGCAGGTTTGTAAAAAAAAAAAAAAAAGTTTAAGAGTTCAATATTGAAACAAACTCTGGTAAATAAAAAAAAATACTTTTGGAGATCATTAATATTTTACTATATTACTCATATTCCATTATTCAACTCTTTCAATGAAACTGGTACCTCATCATAAAATAATTGTTCTTCAGTTGTGATTTATTAAGATAAAGTTATAAAGAAGAAAGAAATGGAAATAGGAGAAATTATAATTATACAAGTGTGTCAAGAAAAAATAATTAATGTGTTTTTGGAGGAAAGGCAATATTATTATAAAACTAAACTGATAAAAGTATAAAAAAGATCAAGGAAAATTGAAAAAAGTAATGAATAAATGAGATGTCAAAATTAGAATTTTGGTAACATGCTTTTATCCCTTAGGAAATTTTTTTAAAGACCTTTATTTCTCATGGTTTATTAACATTTGCAATTATTTATTTATATTTTATTATACATTTATAATTTTGATTCTCAAGTTCTATAATAGCTTTGATTCTAAGATAATACAATCTTACAAAATCAGATTTTTAAATTATTGCCTACCTACTGGACAGAGAATAATTCAATTCATGTTCTTTTTATCAAGTTTCTTACTTAACTAAAAAGAAATGATGAAGCCCATCTTTATAGTATAAAAGAATTATTAGGCACCTATAAGTAGATAACTTTTAAAGAGAACTGAAGAATTTTTTATTGATTTTTGGCAACCATCAGATGGCATAATGGTTATGTCACTGGACTTCCACATAGTTGAGTGCTGTTTGAGTTTGAGTACTGGACCCAGTAGCTTAAAACTCACGCTGGGCACATGTGCGTGCATGTCCAAAATCCTGAGAGGAAAATGGAGGAGAAGGGTTTGGAGCATGGCTATCTCCCCAGGGGGGTGACTTCTCACGTTCTATCTCTGTCTCTCTGGTGAGTGCATGTGCCATATAGCAAAGACCCCTTAAATTTTTTTTGTGATTTTTTTTTTTGTATATTAAACAGAAAAAAAATTACCTTTGAAATTCCATTGAAATATAATTTTCCATCCAGTGGAATTAAGAATATAATGGCTTAAGTTAGGCGTAAAAGTGCTCTGGTATAAATACAATTAAATAATTCTAGTTGCCTTAATGAAGATTTGCTACAAATCTGAAAAGTACTCAGAAAGGGAACCTTATTGTCCCCAGATAATATAAAACAAAAACAAAAACAAAGAAAACAAAATTCTATTTTCCTGGTTTAAAAAATAATGTCGGGGTATTTCATTTTGTGTAACTTCTCTTTACAAGCTAAATGATGTATAGCGATTTAATGCATAGAAAATAAATAAATAACCAACCAACCAAATAAATAAATAAATAAAAATAATGTATGGGCCAGCAGGTGGTGTAGTGGTTAAAGCGCTGGACTCCCACATAGACAACTGCAATTAAAATAAATCTTGGACCTGGTGACTTGAAAAATCATGCTGTGTACATATATGTGCCCAAAATCCACAGAGGAGACTTGAGGACAAGGGACTGTGGCATGGCCACCCTTCCTGGGGGCTAATTTCTCACTTTCCCTGTCTTTCTCTGGCAAGCACATGTGTCCTATGGCAAAATCCTTTAAAAAAATGTAAATTGTAAAATAACTTGCAATTCTATACCTATGCATCTTTTTCAAATCCTTTTTTAGCTACATATTTTATTTTGAGCATTTTTCCAGGTCATTAAATATTCTTAAAGACATGATTTTTTAAAGTTATAGAATAATTCATATATATATATATATACTATAAGTTCTATTATTTACATTAAGGTTGTTCCTAAATTTTTCTTACTAATATAAGTACTGTTGTGTTCTTATAATTTGATGGCCTCTCTAATAATTGTTTTAGGCAAATTTCTAGTATCAAGATCACTGGTTAAAACATAAAAAATTTTAAGGTTCTATCTCTTGCTATGCTATATAATACCTATGTTTCATAATATAGATGTATATATACATATATATATGTATATATATATATATATAAATTTATTTTTCTTTTTATTCTTTTTTTTTTTGTCGTAGGGTGCATGGGCTCTCAGAAAAAGGCAGAGAGAAGAAATGTGAGAAATCACCCCCCTGGTGGAATGGCCACACTGCAATCCCTTCTCCTTCATTCTCCTCTAGGGATTTTGGGCACACACGCACATGTGCCCAGTGTGATTTTCAAGCTACCAGATTCAGGACTCATACCACGGTTGACCATGTGGGAGTCCAGCACCTTAACCACCATGCCATCTACTGGCCCCATTTCAGTATATACATTTTAAGCAAACAACATCAATCATGTTGTTTGCTTGAAAAGTTATATAAATTTATATTTCTACTAGTATGGATAGAAATATTCATGTCAATGCTCATTATGACATTGACAATTACAATTTAAAAACAGTTGATTCGTAATTTTGTATTGTTTTAGGAGATTACTTGTTAGAGGGTCCTTTTCACATATTTCTTTGCAGTATATATTTCTTTTATGAAATGCTGATTTTTTTTTTACCTTTAATTATCCTTATTTTTCTTTCTCCAAGATTAGAATAACTCTGGAGGTTATCAACTGATTACCTGATAGATCTGTAGCAAATATTTTATTGTCCTGTCAGTCTCACTATAAGGTCCTTGAGGGAGGGTTAGTAAGTCTACCCATTGTTGTAACCCCAGTATCTAGCTTGGTATTTGACACATAATATGTACCAAAAAGTATTAATTTAATAAATTTCTGAATTTTTCTGTGTTCTTACTTTAACAAAAAATGGAATGAGTAGAGAGAATATATAATTCTGAAATTTTGGTCCAGAAAATATCTGATTTTACAATAATCCATCTTTAAAATATGAAGATCTACAGAATAGTTTAGGAAGAACTGCTTATTAAAGATTTGAATGGGGCATGGTTAGTTAATTATATACATTTAATAATTATATACATTTGAACCATACCTATATCTGATAAATTTTTATGCTCAAATAATGATGGTACAGGTTATTTTGTTGGGCTGCTTTTGCACAAAATATATCCCAAGCACTGAAAAAAATCTTATAGGAATCAAAGCTATATAATTGCACTGAAAGTGAATTTTCTTAATTTCATTATTTTTTTGTACTTCTACTGTTCACTTCCCTATCATCCTATTACTTGAATAAAGCTCAAATAGATATTTAGAGAAATTAGTATTCCATCTAATACTGAAAAGGTAGACCTAAATGATAATGAAAGACCTTAGTGAAGTTATTTTCAGTTGATAATCTCAAACTTTATGGACTAGCATGAAATTCAAAGACTTAAATTAATAAATATAAATTATTTTAAAGTAGAGATTCAAATATCGGAGACACAGGCCAAAAAAGAATAATAAAGTTTATTCAGTTGGTATAGAACTAGATCAAAGAAATAGAATTACAGGTCTATAAGAGATTTCAGAGACTATTTAAAAATACTTTTTGTTGGGGACTAGCAGATGGCATAATTGTTACTCCCACTTAGTTGATTGCCATCCTGTCTGACACAGCAGATTAAGCTCATGCTAGCTGCATGTGTGTGCATGCCCCAAATTCCGAGGAGAATGGAGGAGGAGGGATTGTGGCATGGCCATTCCCCCTGGGGGGATGATTTTTTATTTTCTGTCTGTCTGTCTCTCCGGTGAGTGCATGCACCCTATAGCAAAAATCTCTCTCTCTAAAAAAAAAACAAAAAAAAAAAAAACCTTTTTGTTACAGAAATTGAGGACTACTAGTTTTCATGAAACTATAAAGTGAAAGAGTAGAGCTGGTACTTAAAGTTTAGTGCCTCAGAGTGCAATAGTTTTTTTCTTTACTCATGATAGAATGTATGGGTGTGGGCCTAAGAGAGACTGTGTGTGTGTGTGTGTGTGTGTATGTGTATGTATGTGTGTGTGTGTATGTATATATATGTGTGTGTGTGTGTGTGTGTGTGTGTGTGGAGAACATTCCACAAGCTCTGGTCACATTACTATTCCATTCCTTCAGTTCTTTAGCCTGCTGGATCTTGGGCACGTGCCCTGTGCCCCATGTTTCAGGCTCAGAGGGTTAGGGATATGAACTGTGGGTGCTATATGGGTGCCATGTGGGATACAACTTCTTTTGAACAGCTCATTATCACTGTGCTATGGAGTCAGCCCTGATGCAATCCTTTTACATACTCAATGTTGCTACCTTTCAAACTACTTTGGCTCTGTACTTTTTACATGTCTACCAGTCAATCAGTCAAATTCAAATGTTAACAGCTACTTCTTTCAATATAACATTATATTTAATTAATGAAGATGCAAATATGTACTATTTCTGGTATCCATGTTAAGTTATAAGAATTATGAGTCTTAAAGTTGTGCAAAAACTTTTGGGCTAGCAGGTGGCATGGTAGATACAGGTGCTGGACTACATACATGGCCTACCATGGTTCGAGTCCTGGACTTGGAGGCTTGCTTTCTCACTTTATCTCTCTCTCTTACTTTGTCCCTTGCTGGTCAAATTAAAATAAGTAAATAAATAAAGTTAAATAAAATAGTTCTTTAAAAAAAAGTTCTGCATAAACGTTCAACAAAGGTAGAAGTAATACAAATTGCTAAATTTAATTAAGAGAAGACTTTAAAAACACTTAACTTCTAGATTACTTACAGCATTATTATTAGTAGTATTATTATTTGCTTATCTCCAAAAGTGAGCTTCATTTTAAATGTCCTTTGAAAAACAGTGTAAAACTGCTTCCAAAGCCAAATATTGATGTAGAGCAAAACTGTACATCACAAGTTGTTCATCTTCTTTTTTTAATTATTATTTTTATTTCATTTTTTAATATATTCAATTACCTTTTTAGATTACAAAGTGAATATTTCACTATGTGAACATTTCTCCCTAGTCCAGTTGGTTAAACTATAAAGTATCTTCAACAGATAATACCACATTTCTTTGTCCCATTAATGCTTTGTCTCCCTATTTTTCTTCTAAATGTCCTTCCTCAGGCCCTACTCATTATTTTTAAGACTAAAAAATAGGAAACATTTAAATATGTAAAAATAGGGGCTGGTAAAAAATTATGTTATATCCACCAGTTAGAATATGAATAATCAAAACAACGTGGTAGAAGAAAATTTAAAACATGTAAAGATATTCATGACCTAGCAAGATATTCATATTACTAAGTAAATAAGATAGATGTTAAAATATTATGGACAATTTAACAATAATAGCTAACATTTAGTGAGTACTTAAATTTCAAACACTGCTAAATGACTTCTATACATTTTGAATTTAATAATTAAAATTACCCTATGAGGCAAAAGTATTATTTTTTGTTTTACCGATGGGATAACTAAAGGTGTAAAGGTGAGGTAACTCTCTGAAAGCTACACATCTACTAAGTTATAAAGCTGAGATTCATCAGCAGGCCTGTCAGACTCCAGAACCAGAATTCTTAATCACTGTCTTCTTCTTATGATAAAATATTTAAATACACAGAAAAAATAACAGAATGACATACAGCAAAATTTTAATGGTGTTTTTTTATGAAGGGAAATTGATAAGAAGTTTCTTTTTCCTCTATGAATTTTCTTATTTTCCAAAATGAGTATGTATATTACTTTTTTAAAATAAAGATACCATGCCACTTGCAGTCTTGTTAATTATCAAACTATTAATCCTATAGCTAATATTTTTATTTGCTGTATCTTCTCAGGTGTCATATTTTACTTTCAGATTCAGTGATGACCGTAGTAGTATGAACACTAAATAAATAGAAAGATATGGGGGAAGTAGCATTTAAAATTAACATTACTTATAAAAGCAGAGGGGACACTTAGATGAATAAAGAAACAGAAACCCTGTTTCTGAATAGACAGAATTCATCCTGAATGAAGTAATGTAAAATCCTGTACACCTAGCAAGACATCAGAGAAAAAGATTGGAAATAATTTCTGAACTCAAAATTAATAAATGAAATACAATTATTATTATCTAATTTCTATTTTGTTAAAATATGGACTACTTTACCATCCTTGGAAATGTTTTTTTCATTAGAAAAGGAAATAAGTCTCAGAATTCTGTTTTGCTGTCGAACTAGAAAAAATAGCAAGACAAGTATGTTTTTAAAGGATGAGAAACTAGACAATAATGAACTAGAGCAGAATTCATTTATCTGAATGTTTACAGGACTCAGGCATTTAATGTAAATGAGTAAATAGTCTGGAGAATCTAAAGAATACCACATGAATATTAATATATATCAGTGCTAGTCTAGCAATGTTAATTTTATTTTTAAGAAAACACTAAAAATTTGTATTTTTATTTAATTTCTCAAATTTTAAATGTCACAAACTATTTTTTTAAGGTTTTTGACATGGGGTATGTGCTTACCAGAGAGAGAGAGAGAAAGAGAGAGAGAGAGAGGGAGAGAGAGAAAGGAAGAGAAAGAGACAGTGAGAGGAAAAGTCATAAATCACCCCATGGGGGATGGCCACATATTCAAACCCTTCTCTTTCATTCTCCTGTCAGGATATTGGGCACAAGTGCACACATGCCAAAAGTGATTTTCAAGCCTCCAAGTCTGGAACTTAAACTGTAGTCAACCACGTGAAAGTCCGGTGCTTTAACCACCACACCACCTACTGGCCTCACAAACTAATCTTAAAAAGAAATCACCTCCAATCATATCCCCAATAAAATTATCTGTCAACACCTGTTATTAGTTAAAAGAGGACTTTGTGTGTACATATTAGCAGACAGGATATCTTGGGTATACATTAGTTGCTGTCCAAATACAGTAGTAGCATCACACTGAAAATAAGTAGTGTTAGCTAGGAACTACAATTTCTGATCTTATATCTTCAAAATATCAGTATTTCATCTGAAATATTTTCTCTGTTGAATCAAGGAAGAGTTGCCTGACCTATAATCAGTCTGGACAACAAAGTCAGGATGAATCATTTAAAATGCTTAAGAATGGGCCGGCCCAGAGCACAATGGTTAATTAAACACTGTGCAGAGGAAGCCAGATCCCACACAGTCAACTGGGGTTTGAATCCCACCCTGACTGCTGGGAACATGCACATGTACTCAGGATCTTAATGAAATGGAAAATTGAAGGAAGAAGGATTGTGGCATGACTAGACCCCACTGGGGGATGTTTTCCCTCTCTCTTTCTCTTGGTTTTGTGTACATGCACACACTCTATTATAAATAAAGGAGAAAGGATTTAAATGCTTGAGCATGGTACTTGTAGTCATTTACATAAAGGATCAAATCTCTTAGACTGAGAAAATCAGTGTAACATTTTCTCTACTGAAAACAGGGAAAAAAAAGATATAACATGCATTATCTTTATATAGAACAACTTACACACCAGTTTGTTCATTTCATTATACCAGAGGTTCTTTAAGTGTGATTCACAAACCATGAGGGTTTGTGGTCTAAGACCTTTTCAGTGGTCTGCAAAGTGTAAATTATTTAAGAACAATATTACTTGCCTTTTTAACTTATGTTCTTATTGGCAATGATGGTACCCAAGAAATGGTGGATTGATACCATAGTGCAAATCAAGACAGTACATCCCAAATGTAGAACAGTCAATTATTTACTACCATGTACTAAAATTTTTTTAAAGCTACTTTAGTAATATTGTCTTCAACATAATAGTAAATATTAATTTAATTAAATGAATTAAAATCTGGCCCTTGAGAGAGACAAAATAAAAATGCTTCTGCTCTATACCAAAGGATGGTAGTAGTCTCAAGAAAAGGCACTTAGATAATTGTTTGTTCTGTAAGCTGAACTAGCCAGCTGTACACAGAACACCATTTTTACTGGAAAGAATGAAAAAACTGGTAAACTATGATTATTAGGACTTAGATGTTTGGCTAATCTTTTTTTTTTTTTTTTTTCTCCTTAGCTTTTTATTATAGGGCACAGGCCCTTGCTGGAGAGAAAGAGAAAGAGAAACAGAAAGCGAGAAATCACATCCCTGGGGGGATGGCCATGTTGCAATTCCAACTCTTCTTCGTATTTTGGGCAAGCATGAACACATGCTTGGTGTAAATTTCAAGCTGCCGAGTCCAGGACTTGAACCACAGTCAACCACATGGGAGTCTAGTACCTTAACCGCTACATCACCTGTTGGTCCCGATTTTTTTTTTTTTAATAAACAAATTAAACCTATCAGTTCAAGGAAAGCTGACAGTATTTATTGTTTTTTAGCTAATGATAACATTCTAGTTTCTAGGTAAAAATTAGAATTGTGGAGAACATATCTGCCACTATAAGCTTCAGAGTTTCCAATACTTCTGAGACATTTTAAGATGAGCTTGGTTGTTACATTAATGAAGATGATTTTAAAATATGTCAACATTTGGAAGAACTTAGACGTTCCTATGACCAAACTATGTATGGGCAAAATACCATTTCAAGGTGCAAAATAGACCAATGGATTTTAATGTAGCAGAGTATGAAATGATCCTACTTAGGATTTCAGATATCATTCACACTTCAAATAACTTTTAATAAACAACTGCAAATTTTTGGTGTAGTATCAAAGAATATCTGTTTTTATTTATTTATTTATTTATTTTTACAAAAAATACAAGTAAAATAGTCCTTTATTTTCTGACTACATATCTTTATAATGCTGAATTTCTTCCTCCATATTTTATAACAAATCAACATACTATAATAGATTGAATACAGGAGAAAATGAGACAATCCATCTATCTTATATTAAGCCAGACATAAACATGTAGATTTTTTTTTTTGCTTTGGAAAATATACTTATTTTTTTATTAAGTATGATATACATATATATATATGTGTGTATATGTGTGTATATGTGTGTGTATATATACACACACACATATATATATATATCTATGAGAGGTTTTTGTATATATATATATGTGTGTGTGTATATGTGTGTATATATATATACATATATATATATATATATATGTTTCTCCTCTCAGGATCTTGGGCACGTACGCAAATGCGCCCAGCGTGAGTTTAAGCCACTGGGTCTGGGACTTGAACCGTGGTCAGCTACATGGGAGTCTAGTGACATAGCCATTACGCTAACTGCTGGTCCCAAGTATGATATTTTTAATTTATATTGCCTTGAAAGAATTTATTTTTAAAGAAAATAAACAAATCCATAGTTTAAAATTTTTTTCAGCTTTAATTTATAATACATTAAATACTGCTAGGTATAACCCACATGAACAAGAGTCTATTTGGGATCCTTAATGATTTTTAAAAGCATGAAGGGATACTGAGACTGTTAAGTTTGAGAATTGCTTGATTTGACCAACAATGATGACAATATTATTGCCTGACATTTGCTACATGGGGTGGTTAACTTGTACAAAAGTAAACTTATTTTTTGTTCAGAGAACATATTTTCAGTCTCTGTAACTTCACAATTTCGATTTTTTAGTTGTTTGTTCATGATACATGTAGAACTTATAAATTTTCATAATTTCATTAACAACTAAATAGATATTGCTATGTCAATGTTTATACAATTTCAGACAAAACAAAGATACCCTGGTGGTTAGTATAGCCTTAACAAATTTGTTTAGGAGCTTAAAAATCATAGAAAATAATTTGCAGGTACCAGTTAGTGCTTTGGTTTAGGCTAGAATTGTAGCAACTAAATGAGATTCTCCAAGAGACTTGAGAACCTCAGGTGAATGAATTAGCTATATCAATAATTACCTTGGTGTTCACAAAGAAAAATGATGACATTATGGAATAATTTGTAAAAGCTAACATTTTAGGAGAAAATTCTCAGAGGAAATATTATGTTGCCATTGGATCAATAATGCTATTTCTATTGATGGAGGAAATCACATTGTCTTTTAGACTTACACATTAAAAGTCTGGAGTGAAAAAAATACTTTACAGTAATTTAAATTATTTTGCACAAAGGAAAACAATGGAAACCTATGAAGAAGTCATAATTCTGCATTTTATTTGACTAAGAAATTAGATATTAGTGTATTAAAGGAACATGATCTTCATATAAATATACTTCAATACATATAATTTTTAATATAAGCTTTGCTCAATAGCAATATTTTATGAAATAGTCTTGACACAAAATTCTCTAATTTTTAGGGAACAGGAAATATGTGACTATAGTCATATAATGTTTATTTATTTATTTTCTTGAAGAGTTTTTTTTTTTTTTTTCCTATAGGGCACATGCACTCGCCAGAGAGACAGAGAGACAGAAAGCGAGCAATCACCCCCCAGGAATGATGGCAATGCTGCAATCTCCTCTCCTCCATTCTCCTTTTGGGATCTTGGGCATGTACGCACATGTGCCCGGCGTAAGTTTAAGCCACTGGATCCAGGACTCAAACTGTGGTTGACTACATAGGAGTCCAGCTACATAGCCATTATGCCAACTGCCGGTCCCAATGTTTATGTTTTTAAAGACAATCTTCAGGTGGTTAAGTAACAAAAGAATAATTAAATTGGTTTTAAATTTTTGTAACACTTAAAAGAGAATAGTGAATCAACTGAAAGTTTAGTTTTTTTTTTTTATATCTGTTCATAATTTCTATTTCATGCCTCTTGGTTTGATACAAGAGATGTTGCTACCTTTCATAAGTGAAAGTTAGCATTGATGTAAGTCATGCAATCTCACTTTATCTGCTACAGAATTATTCTTTCAGCAAAATTTGGAAGACTATTACCACTTTAGAACTTGAATCCTTCAGCTATTACCTACACTTCTGTAAATACAATCTACATACTAAGATTTCTTTGGCTTAAGCACTATTTACTTAGGGCAATGAAAAACTAAAATCCCAATTTGCTCTAAAAAAATACTTCACTGTGTAATAAAACAAAAGTTAAAATCATTCATAATTTCAGTAAGATTTCATTATGAAAAAATCTGATATGAAAGAAAAATTACTCTTTTCCCAGCTACAATAAAATGTTATTCCAGCCAATAAATATTTGCTAAAGAAAATACCATTCTATGAAGAACTGCTTAGAAATATAATGCATGGTTATCTTCATTAGACTTTAATGAGTGTGCCAAGAAGAAAGAAAGAGAAAAGAAATAAAAAATGATACATTTTATAGCTCTTGCTCTCATTATAGCTTGAAATTTAAAGGATCAAAGCACAATGTAGACTATTATATGGCAGTACACATATAAAATGTGAACCAAAACAGTGTTTAATATTATAGTTTTTGAACTAGAGAAATAGACACATGCATGCAAATAGATAGGAAGTCCTTCAGCTTTGATATTGCCCAGTGATAAAAGTTACAAAGGGAAATATTGTTAAGTTTTGAATCATATTGGGTTTTCACAAAGACTTGGTTAGTGCTTCTCATGATTTTTCCTATAATGTTTGGTACTCTTGATGATAAATCATAAGATTTATTAAACCTTATAATTTGTAGTAGTCAGTTTTATCATTTATAAAGGCAGTAATAATGCCTACATTTTACCATCACTTTCTTTCCATCAGGCAAAGATATATCTAATAAACCTTGTTGGGGAGACAGCGATTGCCAGTCTCATACACAGTAAGTTCAGAAAAGTTAAGCAACTTGCTTAATGTAGTGTGGTAATTAAATAGAGAAGGAAGCATTTGAGACCAGGTCTTCTATTATTAAGTCAAATAAGTGCTCTTTCCAGTACTAGTCATTCTAGATTGTATTATATTTCTACTGTAAAGAAAATACATTTGTACATATATTTCAGCACATTACAAACTACACATACCTAATCTGAAATGCAGAGGGGTTATTTCTATGGGATTGGGTGAACATTATCACTAAATTATAAACACCACAGTTAAGCAGCAAGAACAATAATAATATAACACTCAAATTGTATTTCCATTTTTTTACTGAATAGCACTCCTTGGATGTCTCACGCCTCAGATTGGATACTTTCAAAATCAAAATGCATTATTTTTTTTCTTTTACCTTCAAAAGTTGCCATTTCTCTTTTTTTCCCTAGCATAGTTAATAACATTATCATTTACCTCAGATAAGAAACCTGAAAATCATTTTTTACTTTTCTGCCCCAATTTTCATCCTACAAAAATTAAAATAAATAATTCACCTACCTAGACTAGAGCTAAGTGATAAAAATTAATGGCCTTGGAATTTGACTCACTGGATAAGGGTAAAAAGGAAATCATTTTTTTAAATAAAAAAGAATAGATATTTTATTAGATTTTTGAAATCACTGAATTAGACTTTTGAAAAGTTTCAGCCTGAGGGTCAAAACTGCCTTTAAAGTGTTCACTGCTGCTTAATACAATACTTAAGACCGCCATCCCTACCACTAAAGGTTATGTTTGGCTTTTATTAATTTTTAATATCCTTAGTGAAATGTTACTCTGACTACCCTATCTAAATAAGGTTACCCTACCATTATTTTCTATCACTACAACTTTTTCATTTCTTATATATTTCAATTTATAATAGTTAAAATTATTTTATTTATTACTTGTTTTTACATACCTTCCACAAAACAGTAAACACCATAAAAACAGATTATAGCACTCTATATGTCACTAACATTAAAGCACTTATAAGGGCATCTACTTTACATTCACTTAAGTACTCTTGCAATATATAAGACTTTTTTTTTTTGGAGAAGTTTTTGCTATCGGGCACATGCGCTTGCCAGAAAGACACAGAGAGAGAGAGAGACAGACAGAAAGAGGGAAATCACCCCCTGGGGGGAGTGGCCATACCACAATCCCTTCTCCTCCATTCTCCTCTTGGGATCTTGGGCGTGCATGCACACGTGCCTGACGTGAGTTTAGGTCACTGCGTCCAGCACTCAAACCATGGTCGACTGCATGGAAGCCCAGTGACATAGCCATTACACCAACTGCTGGTCTCTATATAAGACTTTTTATTAGGACTTTCTTCACTCCTTAGTATACCAATACAAAACTAATTTCTTATATCAGTATTCTAATTCAGCATATAAAATTTAAAAAAAATCAAAGCAATTATTTTACCTTTGAATATACATTCCAGTGCTAGCAAAGATTGTCTAAAAGGAATACAATTTTATTCCTATATTAAAATATGTTGGATTATTTGAATTCAATAGTTTGAACATTGAAGTGTTAACTAAGGAAAAAAATACTAAGACAAATCAGTTGCTCTCCTAAAGTTCTGTAATAAGCAAATTAATTTAATAAATATTAATGTTTTTACTTTTAGGATTTATTTTGTGAATCTGGAAGTACCTAGGACTTTAAAAATTCTATTAATATACTCTTTGTAACTAAAATGTAATAAAGGGATCAGCAGTTAGCATAATGGCTATGTCGCTGGACTCCTATACAGTCTATTGCAATTTGAGTCCCAGAAACCGGTGGCTTAAACTCACGCTGGGCATGTGTGCGTGTGTGCCCAAGATCCCGAGAGGAGAATGGAGGAGAAGGGACTGAAGTGTGGCTATCCCCCCTGGGGAGTGATTTCTCGATTTCTGTCTCTCTTTTCCTGGTGAGCACACATGCCCTAGAGCAGAAGAAACCTATCCAAAAAAAAAGTAATTAAAAAATTTTAAAAGTTCAAGAACTAGTATGCATAGTTAAATGTAGTCTAAAACATTTTCAAAAATATTTATGATCATATTATATCACTAAGAAGAAAATACTGTATCTTAGATAGTTCTGTATTCTTAACATTTTGGACTTCATAACTGGTGAACTAAACCTCTTGTAGGGGACCTACTTTTAGTTTTATTTATTTACTAGACTTTCTAATACTGAGTCTAGCTTGTACAACTGGAATTTAATGCAATCAAACCATAAGTTCTTTTTTTTTTTTAATATTCTGAAAAACATAGATGAGATTTTTCTATCCATTCAGGTTCTGAGAACTCTTTGTTTTCATGCAGTTGAAAATGTAGCTGACTAGCAACCAGAAGCCAACACACGTTGTATGTCTAGAATGTTCTTAAAGTTTTTCTTTATTGAAGATTAAGGATCTTAATTTTTAAAATGGTAAAATTACTATCAAGTTATTTATGACTCACTTACAAACAATGATATACAACAGTAACACCTTGAAGACTTTGTTGATAAGGTTGTACCATGTAATGTAAAACAAACTGCACTACCCACATCAAAAGCTATTTGAGATCACTTCTAGCCAAATGAAATTATATTCTTCGTAAACCTAATAGAAAAGTTGGAATTGAGGATGACAGCTATACAGGTCCTTAAATTTGATGACAGAGAAAAGCTACAGTTTGAAAAATTAACTGTCAGATCCTGAGAATAAATTTAGTGTGTAGCCTGATATCTAATATCATGTTTTATTAAGTAAGAAAAAGTATTACTATTACTCTTTTGAACCCATTTCATAAATTATTTGAAAGCACAAATGACTACCTTAACCAGGGAAGGAACATTCCAGGAGAAAGCAGTCATAGTAATGATTAAGTTTATTAACTAATTTATGATATACACAAACATATGAGGTAGCAAATAAGTATATAATCTTCCACTTCCCACCTCAGTGTCGATTATAAAAAAATAAAGACTAAGAAACTTCCTCCCTACCCCAAAGGTTGGCATTAAAACTTTCTAATAAATTTAGAATTTTTTCCAAATATCAGGCAGCAACATTCCAAGTTGAAAATATTTGAAAAAATTTGGAATGATACTAGAGCAGGGAGCTACCCCAGCCTGGACAAGTTAAAAAAAAAAAATCCCCTTTTTTGATAATATTTTGTTAATCTTGATGTTCACTGACCCAAAATACATTAATCTTTGGCATAAACACGTAACTTTACATCTATGTTGATGAGTATGCTCAAAAACAATAAGTCTACAACAAAGAAACAGGAGTTACAGAAAGCGATACCCTTAGCCATGATGTAGGAATAAACATTTTTCATGACATATCTATTATCCTACTATTGGCTTAATATGAAAATTTGTGAAACAATGAGTGGTAACTCTCTTATAATCTTTTTTTTTGTAGTGTTATCTTGCATGCAATCCAACCTAGACAAACAGGTGGAAATATTAGTTAAGTTTCCCCAGAATTCCATAGTAGAGCAGGTATAGGTGCCAAGGAACTGCACTTACTTTTGGTGTTGGGCAGGAAGCTGTAGAGAGGCGAGATGTAGCCTGAGCACGAGGCGATTCTGAAGGAGTAGTGCTGAGAGAGGCTGTGTCTCGTGGGAGCACCTGAACACCACGAGAAATGATGGAGTCTGGAATCTAGACAAGAGAAACAATTATGGTTTAATATCCTGAAAATGACAACAATAGGTAAAATCAATATACCTCTCTTTCTTCTGGATGGCATTCTTTGTTACTCAGCTCTCACATATTCGGTGTCATTTACTGTTCATTTAAATACATCCAGGGACCAACAGTTAGCGTAATGGCTATGTTGCTGGACTCCCATGTAGTCGACCGCGGTTCTCGTCCCAGACCCGGTGGCTTAAAACTCACGCCAGGTGCGAGTGCATTCATGCCCAAGATCCCGAGAGAAGAATGGAGGAGAAGCGATTACGGCGTGGCCATTTCCCCTGGGGGGTATTTCTCCCTTTCTGTCTCTCTTTATCTGGCAAGCGCATGCGCCCTATAGCAAAAACCTCTCCAAAAAAATTAAATACATCCAAAACTTTATGATAGAATAGAACTGTTCAGATTTAAAATATTTTCCCTGGAAAACAATATTTTACACCATTTTTTGGGGAGGTATTAGAAGCTGTATAGCATTGTGGTTAGGGGTATAGTATTTGTCATTCATATACTGCCATTTAAGATCTGGAAAACTTGGGCAATGTATTTGCTTTTCTTTTTTTTCAGATTTTAATCCCTATTTTTAAAATTATAATTTCTGGTTTACATATAATCAATGTCTAGATCTTTGGGGGCTACAGTATGCTTTGTTTTTAAGGTGTGCAGTGTATAAGAATCAAATCAAAGATATACATACATTTGAGCAAGTTATTTATTTCTAGATATTTTCTATTTCAGATTCATTCTCCAGCCTTCACCCTCTCTACTCCAGGCTGATGTCAGAGAGCATCAGTAAGCTATTTTGTACTTTTTGGCTTCTAGTTGGGTTAAGCCAGTGAGAGACATTGGCAGAAGACTGAGGGGTAATGGAGAGTAAGGTCTGGTATTTATTCCCTTGGCTTCTTCTGTACTAGGTCACCATAGTTTGGCTATGTCTCTTAACTCAAGATTCCAACTCCTCTCAGACTGCCCTTATTTATACTTTCCTCTGTATTCCAGTAGTACTCCTTCCTTTACCACATTAAGACTATTAATGGTTCCCACTTTTACTAATTCTAGAATATTCCATGATGTTTTGTTGTTTTCCCGAAATTCTTTGTTAATACTATAGGTCTTTAATAAACTTTATTCAGTTACCTGTTTAAGTGTGCTATGTCACTTTTGCTGGAACTTTAATGAATACATCTTTTTAAAAAGGCGTATTCATTTATTTCTTCCATGAGGGAGAGGGAAAGGGGGACAGAAAAACAGAGACCCCAACACAGCCCCCACACCATGATCTATGCTCAAATCTAGTGGATGTGCAACAATGCATCATTGTAATTTTACTTTCTCTTTTTTTTTTTTTTTGAGAGGTTTTTCACTATAGGGCGCATGCGCTCGCCAGACAGACAGAGAGAGACATAGAGACAGAAAGCGAGAAATCACCCCCCAGGGGGGATGGTCACGCCGCAATCCCTTCTCCTCCATTCTCCTCTCGGGATTTTGGGCACGCATGCACATGCGCCCGGCGTGAGTTTTAAGCCACTGGGTCCGGGACGCGAACCACGGTCGAGTACGTGGGAGTCCAGCGACATAGCCATTACGCTAACTGCTGGTTCCCTGAGAGTATCTTTTCATGTGATGATCAGACATTTAAATTTTCTCTTTTGGGAACCTTATTCAAATTTTTTGACCAATATTTCACTTAATGAATTGTGTTTTTCTTATGTTACTTGCTAGAGTTCTGTATCTATTCTGGATAATGAGTCCTTTTTCAATTGTATATGGTGTAAATACCTATTCTTACTCTGTAGTTTATCTTTGACTCTGCTTTATTATGTCTTTCAATAAAGAGAATTTTAAAATTTTAATTTAGTTTTACCTATCAATATTTTCTTTTGTGGCTAGTGATTTTTGTGTGTTAAATTCTTCCTGACATAAGTGAAAGTTGCAGAATAGAGAATTTCAAAATTCTTTCTTCTACAGTAGTGAATACAAAAACTGGCAACTCCCCCTGGAAACTAATCAAAAGTTTACAACAACCAGTGCTTAATCAAGAAAATCAAAGAATAAAAATGGTAGCCTTGAAGACAACAGTGTGCATTCCCAACACAGGTTTACAGGGGAGAACAAATCTTATTCTCAAAGGATTATAGTTGTTTGAATATTTCTGGTGTCTTATTGAAAAACACACTCAAAAGGCTTGCATTTATTTTACCTAAATTGGAACTCTCCCAAAACTGAGGTCCTCAACCAGTGGGCAATTTGTCCAAGCATTTTTAAGGTGAAGTATTAGCTATAGTTGGCTAAAGTGGGATAATAGAGTTAACAATAAACAAATAGAATAACCTAAAAGGTAAAGCTTGGGAATGAAACGCTTTCAAGCATAAGGGCTTTGAAAAGCTCCCACATATTTCTGGGAACTCAGAAGGTCAAGCTTATACCCACGGCTGAGCACATCCTCAGAAGGGGGAGAGATGACCCTGTACTCTTGCCTGTGGATAAACTCCAGGCTTTACACAGCAGGAAGCAAAGGCATAGGCAGAGTTGTAAGGTGCCTGGCTGAGTGGTAAGGTATGACCCAATATATACAAAGAGTCCATCTGAAAAGAATGAAAGGCTCTCTTTTTCTATTTTTGTTTGTTTGTTCATTTTCGTTTTCAGGCAATCAAAGAAATATCTGTTGACTCAATAGCTGACCACTAAGCTAACAGAACAGAGACTTCAGTGGTTATGCACAACAAAAATAAAGACTTGACAAAAGTAGTTCAGAAAACTTAATAAACAATAACTACAAGAAGCAGTAATAAAGAAAACCCCCAGGGATGAGGGAGAATCTGATTTTTAGAGTTGTCACCTTTAATATTTAAATGTTTAGGTTTTAGTGAGCCATAATAAAGCATGCAAAGAAGGAATAAAATATAGCACATATACAGGAAAAGAAATGGAAACAATCCTGGGAAATCTCAAGAATTGTCCTGACTAGTCAGAGATTTTAAATCCACTGTTTTATTTATTTATTTAAAAAAAAATTTTTTTTTCCAAAGTTTATTCATTTGCCTTCTCCATGAGAGAGACAGAGGCAGAAGAGGGAGAGATAGACAGTCAGGCACCCTCCAAAAAAGTACTCAGGCTGCATTTTACCTCCAGTACCAACTGGCCTGGACCACAGGCATGTGCGTATGCTCAGTGTGCCCAGAGAAGACCTTACCCATGTGGGTTCAGTTGTGTTAGAATTGTGCCACCACCTGGTCAAAATCAACTATTTTAAATATGTCCAAAGAGCTAAAGGAAACTATGGACAAAGAACTGAAGGCAAGCATTAGAATGAAAGGTGGGTATGTTGGGACCAGCAGTTAGTGTAGTGGCTATGTCACTGGACTCCCACATAGTCGACTGCGGTTCGCGTCTCAGACCCGGTGGCTTAAAACTCACGCCGGGCCATGTGTGAGTGCGTGCCCAAGATCCCAAGAGGAAAATGGAGGAGATAGGATTGCGGCGTGGCCATCCCCCCTGGGGGGTGATTTCTCGCTTTCTGTCTCTATGTCTCTCTCTGTCTGGCAAGTGCATGTGCCCTATAGTGAAAACCTCTCCAAAAAAAAAAAAAAAAAGGTGGGTATGTTTTTATGCTGACCTGGGATCCAAAACTAAGGTTGGTCAGATGGCTTTCAGTCTTGCAGGGACTTGCATTATTGCTGCAACACAGTAGCAGGGCTATATAATAATATTTAAAAGCTTTATATTTTGGGGGCCAGCAAATAAAGTGGTGGTTAAGGCAGCTGGATCTCACATAGCCTATAGTCATTTGAGTCCTGGACTTGGCAATTAGAAAAACACATATACTGGATGGCTGATAGGGATTTTGAAAAGTTCTCCTTAGTAGACTGATGTGGTGAATCTAACAGAATAGAATTTACCAAAAATTAACATGAGTACATGAACTTAGATTAAAATCATGATAAAAAACTATAAGAATTTATGATACATGTTTATGAAAAAAAGCCACACTTCATGATTTTGTCTACATGCTGAACATGTGAGGTATGACTATAAGAGATACCGTATTTATTTATATATTGAGAGATTTTTGCTATAGGGTGCATGTGTTTTTCAAAGTGAGAGAGATAGAAAGCAAGAAATCACTCCCCTGGGGAAATGGCCACCCCACAATTATTTCTTCTCCATCCTTTTCTTGGGATTTTGGGCATGCATGAACCTGAGCCAGGTGTGAGTTTCAGGCTGCTGGATCTGGAATTCAAACCGTGATCAAACATGTGGGAGTCCAGTGCCTTAAACACTATGCCACCTTCTGGCACTAAGATAGTGTCTTTACAAACTTAAAAACTTATAAATTTGTTCTTTTTACATACTTAGTAGAATAATTTCCCATTACTTTATAAAGTTTTCATAATTATCTTATGAAGTTTTCAGTCCCTATTATGATTTAGTTTACCATATAAATATGCCTTTTCAAAAATTAAGAGGCATAATTTTGTTAATAATTGAATTCTAATATCAGTATCTGATGCTACACATAATACTTAGAGATTAACCAAATGTTTGCCAAGAAGTAATCCGGATCCACCTAGAATAGTGTCTACTACATAGTCAGCATTCAAAAAAAGTAATCTATGATTGTTATTAACATAGTGACAATATTTTGGCTTACTATAGAGAAAAAATATGCTAATTACTTTGCTATTTCAGGGAAGAATTCTTATTATAAGTCATGGGCATTGCTAAATATATCTTGTTTGTTTTGTACTTTTCTTTTTTTCTTTCATTTTTTTTCTATACTGTGAATAAGCTTGCTAGAGACAGAGAGAGAGAGACAGAAAGTGAGAAAGCACTCTCAGGGGGGATGGGATGGCCATGCTGCAATTTCTTCTCCCCTTTTTACTCTTGGGATTTGGGGCACACATGTACAGGTGGCCAGTGTGTTTTGTAAGCTGCCAGCTCTAGGACTAGAACTGCAGTGGTTGGCCATGCGGGATCTTGTCTACACACCTATCTTGTCCTTTTTTTTTTTTTTTTAATGTCATCTCGAGAATTTAGTTAATAGACATCTATTCTTTTTTTTTTTGGAGAGGTTTTTGCTATAGGGCGTGTGCGCTCGCCAGACAGACAGAGAGAGACATAGAGACAGAAAGCGAGAAATCACCCCCCACGGGGGATGGTCACGCCGCAATCCCTTCTCCTCCATTCTCCTCTTGGGATCTTGGGCACGCATGCACACACGCCCGGCGTGAGTTCTAAGCCACCGGGTCCGGGACATGAACCACGGTCGACTACGTGGGAGTCCAGCGACATAGCCATTACACTAACTGCTGGTCCCTGACATCTATTCTTTATAGATGAATAATGCATCACATTTTTTCATGGAATATATTTAACAAATATTTATACAGTGTATATTACATGCCAAACTGTGCTGGAGGCTGGCTAGATATTATGAACAACTGAGATGTGATCCTAGTCCTCATGGATCAGTCTTTTATTACAGATAAATTAAACACCTGAATAAGTATATAACTGTGACTTAAGTAAGTGCTATAAAGGAAAACAATGAGGTGCTATGAGAATCACTGGAGGCATAATGTAGACAGTGTGGGAGTATGGAGGAGAGAGTATGGATCAGAGGTCTTTCTGGGGGAAGGAAATAAAGTGATACAGAAAGAATACCAAAGAGTTATCCAGACAAAGAGTGGGATTAGGAAAATTTTAAGTAGTGGGGGTAGCATGTTTTCTGAGGAAACAAAAAGCTAGACATAGCTGATCAGTAAGAGAAGGGCCTAGAAAAGTAGGATAGAGTCAGATCATGTAGAATCTAGCAGAAAATGTCAATGAGTTTTCATTTTATTCTAAATGTAATAAAAATAAATTGAAGTTTGCAAGTAGAGAACTGGCATGACTTTATGTTTTAAAAATTGGCACTGGCTATGAGGTGAAGAATGAATAAAAGGCATGTAGATAGAACTGATGAGACCAGTCAATAAAATAGGTGAAACATATTGGTGAATTAGATCAGGTTGTTCCCTGTAAATTTATTAAACTAACTGAATCCAAAAGAGCAACTGATAATTCTCAGAATATGTTCTCTCTCTTTTTTAAACAATCTCTCTTTTTTCAAGTTTAATAAAAAATATGATACAGTATGTGTGCACACACATGAGAATGAGAGGAAGAGAGAACAAGGTCTTGTCACAATGAGTAAGTGCTCAAGATCTGATGGGCTGGAAGACTGGACGAAGAATATATTTTGTCTTATATCACATTGTGTGTTTCTTTAAGGCAGGACCCAAGTCATATATAATCATTTAAAAACTCACAGTGAGCCAGCTCCATAGTGCATTGGTTAAGCTCAGAGCATCAGAAACCAGTTTCTACGTGGCCAACTGTGGTTAAGTCCCAGTCCAGAGGCTTGAAAAATATGCCAGGTGAGTGTGTGTGTGTGTGTGCATGTGTGCGTGTGTGTGTGCCTGACATCCTTGTGGGCTGGAGGAGTGGAGGAAAAAGGATTGTGCTGTGATCACACCCCACTGGGGAGTGCTTTCTCTTTCCTGTTCTTTCTCTAGTGAGAGCACATGTCCTCTAGTAATTAATAATATTAATAAAAGAATCTCACAGCATCCAGCAAAGTGGTATATGAAAGGCTTTATGGAGGAGGCTGGACTTCAGCTGACACAGGAGTTCTTAATCTAAGGTATGTGCCCTGTAATTATATTCAGTGCTGTTTTTGTATGTATATGCCTTTCTATATAGGCTAGAGTTTTATGACTTGTTTATAAATGTGCTCCAATTGTAAAAATTTGTCTTATGTATGTTTATGAAGTTTGCTTTCTGCTAAAATGCATGTAAATCAGGAATTCTTAATTATTCATTCCCAAGTGTTCTCTGTGAAAGAGAAGTTACTCTCTTTAAAAGTTATGATTAGTTTTATTAGCTGAGAGTATACCAGGAGCTGTAGAGACAGAAAAATAACAACTGAGCTTGAAGGTTTTTTTGTTTTGTTTTGTTTTTTTTAAAGGAAAAAAAAGTTTTTTCTTATATCAGTGGTATTCAAACATTTTGGCTTTTTGACTCTTTTACACATTGAAAACGTACAACTTCAAAAGCTTATATTTATGTGAGTTATAACTATCAATATTTACTGAATGAGAAATCAAAACACAAAATCTTAAGATACTTATTCATTGGTAAATTTGGAAAAAGCAATGATTAACACACTGCTTGTTTTTTTTTCTTTTAAAAAATTATTTTATTTAACTTTATCCATTTATTTATTCTAATTTTACCAGAGAGGTATAGAGTGAGTGAGAAAGAGAGAGAGAGAGAGAGAGAGAGAGAGAGAGAGAGAGAGAGAGAAAACAAGCCACCAGGTCTGGGACTCGAACTGCAGTCAGCCATGTGGGAGTCCAGCGCCCTTAACCACCACTCCACCTGCCAGCCCAGGTTTTCTCAATTGATCCCACCTCCAGTCTCCATGCCAGCCAGAATCCTGGGCATGCACAGGCACGCCTTGTGTGTTCAGGTCAACCTGGATCCAAATCTGGACCTCCCATATGGCTCTTGCATCCAGTGCCAGAGGTGTCCTATGACCTGCACCACCACAGCTGGACCCCATCTCATACATCTAACTTTACAGGAAGTTAAGGAAGAACAAATTTTGCTAAACCTAGTAACACATTGCTTGTTAACATAAATGACATCGTAATAATATTGTAAAGATAATTTTCATCTTGTAAATTACCTGAGACAGCACTGCAGTCCTAAAGTAATATGTCATTTTGTTCAAGAGTATTTTAAAGAACATTATGAAGAATCAAAGTTGGGGGCTGGCCATATATTTATAGTCTAGTGATTAAGGGAGAAGGGGTCTAAATGGCTGACTGTGGTTCAAAATGCCAGCCTCAGTAGCTTTAAAACAGCAACAAAAACATGCCAGAAGTGCATCTATGAATGCTCAGAGTTGCAACAGGATGGAGAAATGGAGGGAAAAGGATTGTGGCCTGATTATGTCCTATTTGGGGATACTTTTTCCTTCTCTCTCTCTCTGTCTATCTCTCTATGGCAAGTGTATACACCTTCGGGCATTTAAAAAAAGTTAGAAAGCACATTTTATTTTGCGTGACTTATAAAATCAGAGCCTACAAATATGTTTGAAAGGTGTTAAAATATCAGTGAAGGTAATTTAATTATGATGGGATTTCTTCCTTGGTTTACTGATTAGTGACTTTATGACTTTACCTATATGAGCTATATAATTACCTATATGAGCTATATAATTTGCCTATATAGTAGAGATGTATCTTATCAGAATAATTTTTTGTACTTGGTGTTCTGTACATTTGTTAGAGTATTAGAGGAAGAAAACAAAAACAAAAACAAAAACTGCTTCACTTATAAAAAAATTAATTCTTTTAAAAAACAGTTATTATTCATTTAGACAGTGAGCCAGAGAGAAAGAGAGAGAAAAAAAAAAAAAAAAAAAAAAAAAAAAAAAAGAGGCAGGGAGGAAGCATCCTGAAGAGGGTACTCATGTTATGATCTACCTCCAGTCTCAGCCAGCCAGGATTAAGGCCACATGCACTGAGCACGCTCAGAGAGGCCCTGGTACTCCCACATGGGTCTAGTTGTGTTACCACTGTGCTGCCATCTGGCTGGTAAAATAGCTAATTCTTTTTTTTTTTTCCAGAGCAGTCTTTGCTATAGGGTGCGTGTGCTCGCCAGACAGACAGAGGGAGACAGAGAGATAGAAAGCGAGAAATCACCCCCCAGGGGGGATGGCCACGCCACAATCCCTTCTCTTCCATTCTCCTCTCGGGATCTTGGGCACGCATGCACACGCGCCCGGAAAATAGCTAATTCTTAACAACTGTGTTTTATGCTTTAAAAAAAGTTTCATTGTTATTTGATTAAGTAGGCAATTAAAAATTAGTTCTCATGCATACATGATCATATCTTATTCAAGTGTCCAAATTTCCTCTGAAACTCAAATGTTGAATTTCAATATATAATAACTTAAAAAAGAAATTCAGGATATCTAAAATTATTTTGACACTCTCCCAGAAGGTCTCTTAGAAATCACAAAAATTTGTTCTTACAGCACAAAGAGTTGCCACATCAAAATAAAAGCTCATCCTTCTCTAGGTTATATTTATATAAGCAAAAATTTGTTAATATAAATATTCCAGAAATTATATGTCGGTGTAGTCCTTAAGGAATTGTTAATGTTCTCTCTGTTTATTCCCAATTTTTAATTATGGTAAAATACACACAAAATTTATTGTCTTAACTATTTTTTTAAAGAATTATTTTATTGGGACCAGCAGTTAGCATAATGGCTATGTTGCTGAACTCCCATGTAGTTGACCGTGATTCGAGTCTCGGACCTGGTGGCTTAAACCCACGCTGAGCACATGTGCGTTTGTGCCCAAGATCCTGAGAGGAGGATGGAGGAGAAGGGATTGTGGCATGGCGATTCCCCCTGGGGGTGATTTCTCGCTTTCTGTCTCTCTGTCTCTCTCAGTCTTTCTGGCGAGCGCACGTGCCCTATAGCAAAAAAAACCTCTAAAAAAAGAATCATTTTATTTAGCTTTATTTATTTATTTATTTAGAGGGACAGAGCTAAACAGAGAAAGAGAGAGAAGGAAAGTGAGAAAGCACATCACTAGGTCTGGGATTTGAACTGCGGTCAGCAATGTGGGAGTCCAGCACCCTTAGCCACCACGCCACCTGCTGGCCCCCTGTCTTAACTATTTTTAAGTGTACAATTCAGTGATATTAAATATATTTGTAATGCTGTAAAGCCATCATCACCATCTATATTCATATCTCTTCTCACCTTATAAAACTGAAACATTTTATTTATTTATTTATTTTTTGGAGAGGTTTTTGCTATAGGGTGCGTATGCTTGCCAGAAAGACAGAGACAGACAGAAAGACAGAAAGCAAGAAATCACCCGCCAGGAGGGATGGCCACACCGCAGTCCCTTCTCCTCTTGGGATCTTGGGCACGCACACACACGTGCCCAGCGTGAGTTAAAGCCACCAGGTCTGGGACTCGAACTGCGGTCAAATACATGGGAGTCCAGCGACATAGCTACTACACTAACTGCTGGTCCCATAAAACTGAAACTTCATACCCCGTAATCAATAACCTCTCATTCCCTAATACTCCTAGCCCTGATAATTGCCATTCTACCTTTTATTAAAAAAATAATTTAAATTTACAAATAAAAATGTATATATTTATCATATATAACATGTTTTGAAATATGTATGTACAGTGGAATGAATTAATTGAGCTAATTAACATATGTATTAATTACCTCACATCCTACTTTCAGTCTCTGTGATTTTGACTATTTTAAGTACCTCATATAAATGGAAACTTATAGTATTTTACTTTTTGTTCCTGGCTTAGTTCACTTACAAAACTGTCTTCAAGGTTTATATAGAATTATGGATATATATCACATTTTGTTTATCCACTCATCTGTTGATGAACAAATGGGTTGCTTCCACATTTTAGCTATTGTGAATGATGCTGCTATGAACATGGTTGTAAAAATACCAAGAGAATTTGCTACTGAGTAGTTCTACAGTCTTAAGCACTTTCATGGTCCTAAGAGACTATTTCCTGCTCTATATCTAGCAAGGAAGAGAGAATCTTCATCTGTAGTAGACAAGGAAGAGGTGAGACCCACTTGCTCTAAATGGCTTGGGTTATGTGCTCTTTGATGTAATAACTGTGACTAGGAAAAATGAGTATGCTGATTATATTAAGCCAGCCTACCCTATGGGTTCAGTCAGTCCCATCCAAATGACATGACTAGGAAATCTAGTAGAGTGTGAAGAAGGAATGGGAAATGGCTGCTGAATCTAGAGGCAACTAACAATATCCCACTATAAGAAACATTTCTTGGGACCAGCAGTTAGCATAAAGGCTATGTCACTGGACTCCCACGCAGTCGACCACGGTTCATGTCCCGGACCCGGTGGCTTAAAACTCATGCCAGGCGCGTGTGCGTGTGTGCCCAAGATCCCGAGAGGAGAATGGAGGAGAAGGGATTGCAGCATGGCCATCCCCCCCTGGGGGGTGATTTCTCGCTTTCTGTCTCTCTGTCTCTCTCTGTCTGGCAAGCGCACGCGCCCTATAGCGAAAACCTCTAAAAAAAATTTAAAAAAAGGAAACATTTCTTAAGTTTATTTCTAGAAACAACAAAACATTCAATTTGACAACAAATGGTAATCAGATCACTAATAACTAACTATTGAAGAATCATTGATCAGGTGTTACTTTCCTAATCAGAAGAAGTAGATAATTAAGTTAGAAAAATAAAAAAGTAATAAAAAGAACAATTCTTTAGCTAGATTGTGAACTCTTTATGAGCTGGAACAATCTATCTGTATTTGTATTCTGAGCAATAAGTATAGTATTTAGCACAAAAATTCTGTAAATATTCTACACCAACTTTATGAATTTACGAAATTCCCCCTATATATCACCTCATTTGCCACAAATAATCTCTTGTGAGATATTACACTTACATTTTAGAAATAAGAAATTAAAGCTTAAATCTTACATAATTTGTTTCAAATATTAAGAGATAAGAGTCAGGGCTTCTATCCATGCTTTCTGATTTTAAGTTACAGTATTTTTGCATTATTCTACATTACTTCACATGCTTCTGTCACTGGACTCCCACGCAGTCGACCACGGTTCATGTCCCGGACCCGGTGGCTTAAAACTCATGCCAGGCGCGTGTGCGTGTGTGCCCAAGATCCCGAGAGGAGAATGGAGGAGAAGGGATTGCAGCATGGCCATCCCCCCCTGGGGGGTGATTTCTCGCTTTCTGTCTCTCTGTCTCTCTCTGTCTGGCAAGCGCACGCGCCCTATAGCGAAAACCTCTAAAAAAAATTTAAAAAAAGGAAACATTTCTTAAGTTTATTTCTAGAAACAACAAAACATTCAATTTGACAACAAATGGTAATCAGATCACTAATAACTAACTATTGAAGAATCATTGATCAGGTGTTACTTTCCTAATCAGAAGAAGTAGATAATTAAGTTAGAAAAATAAAAAAGTAATAAAAAGAACAATTCTTTAGCTAGATTGTGAACTCTTTATGAGCTGGAACAATCTATCTGTATTTGTATTCTGAGCAATAAGTATAGTATTTAGCACAAAAATTCTGTAAATATTCTACACCAACTTTATGAATTTACGAAATTCCCCCTATATATCACCTCATTTGCCACAAATAATCTCTTGTGAGATATTACACTTACATTTTAGAAATAAGAAATTAAAGCTTAAATCTTACATAATTTGTTTCAAATATTAAGAGATAAGAGTCAGGGCTTCTATCCATGCTTTCTGATTTTAAGTTACAGTATTTTTGCATTATTCTACATTACTTCACATGCTTCAGAATGTGACTAACTGATTACCCTCTTTAATAGGTAATCTAATTTTCCTTCTCAAAAATTAATTCGAAAGTTTGTAAAAATCATTCAAATAGCACAAAGACATAATCCAAATGACTATTCTCATGTAAAGATCTTATGACATACTTACAACAAATCAGATCATTCAGAACCAATGGGGCTCATAAATTAAATAAGTGCCAGATAAGCATTAAAAGTTAACACAACTTATTTAGCAGGACCAAAATACTAAAGGCCTTCCTTTTCTTTATTTTATCTTACCTATTTCTTTCTTTTCAATTTTCTTTATGGATGAGGTGCAGTCTTTGATGTATGGCTTTGATTATCAGGTGTTAAAGGAAATTTTAAAATGTGAGTCTACTAATAAAACTGAACATCTATCAGAAGAACTAATACTTCTATTTATACAGGGTTATTAAATACCACTAATAAATGAGAAGTTGCTGGGTGGTGCCACATGATAACAGAGCAGTTTAAAAGACATTCTCAGCCACTTCCTTCAGAGAATAAAGCCCTAATGTTTTAAGGCATTCATCACATGTAATAACTCACTTTTCTTCTATGCAGTTAGAATGGTCCTAGCTATGTATAATACTTGAGAGAACTGAAGAAAAGAGTCACGAAATAATTTTCATTGAACTGACTTGAAACTCAGAATATAACTTTGGAAAATTTATATATTGACTGTTAATGGAAATTCAGTAACAATTTTACTAATCAAGATTTAAATTTTTTGTTGGACCTTTGACTAACCCAGGTATATATCCAACTAGCATGTCTTATTGAACGTAAGTGTTAACTTCTTTCTTTGGTAGTATATTTACTCAGATTATTGATGCTAAGTTTCTTTTATTTATTTATTTTTTTCTATCTTAATTCTCGGTGTTTTCTTCTTCCTAAGTATTTAAGAACAAATTTGACTTTATTACTCCCCCCACTTCATTTTATATCCATATAGGTATTAAGATTGATTTTTTTATAGCCATGATCTAAATGATCACTCCTTTGACTTTTTTTATAGGCATGATCTATATGATCACTGCTCAGTGATTTATATTTATAAGTTTAATCTTTCGTAAACTGGCTATTTTTGCAAACTAGCTTTCAGCTAGTAACTAAAATGTAAATGGTTGTAATGAGAACATGGTGAAAAAAAAGAAAAGAAGATGCAAAAGTAAGAATGAATAAAAGCAAGGTTAATACAAATTAAATATTAGATTAACAAATCAATCTGGATTGTAAAATTCAAAGTGATTCTTCCCAAGGGGTTATCTTAATTAAGCCAGGCAATTTCTTTAAAGATATCTGATGATACTGCTAAAACAAAAAGTAATTTTGGAGCCATGAATTTCTTGGAAGGCATGTGATGAATGTTCATTGCCACAGACTACAGAATCTCAATGACTACAGAGTACTTTAGGTTGAGGAGAAACTCTATTAAATTCCTTGATGGAATATATTCCATGGCACTTACATTTTTATAAGAAAGCACTGCTGAAGATCCATCAGAATAAAACAACATATCTTCCCTGAAATGATATAGTCTACCTCCAAGTAGAGGAAGTAAGATGGATGTTTGCAAAATCAGTAATGCAAAACCTCTTGTCTTACCCGTTCATCTGCACTGCCTGTCGTATGATGGGAATAATTGATGAGACCAGGAATGGGCTGCTCACCGTGTGCCATGATAACAGCAGGACTGGTGTAGAATGGATACTTCTAATGCACAACACATAACAATCATGAATAAAATGACAGGAAAACATGAAACTATACAAATAAAATGAATGAAAAGAAAAAAGTGAAAATGGAACAATGAAATGCTAACATTTTTAAAATGTAGAATGACAAAATCAGTTTAGATTTTAAATGCTATACATTTTTTCCTTAAGTCTATACATTTTTTCCTTAAGTCTAAAATTAATGTTAATTTTTTACTCTTTTAATTAAGAGTAAAAGATGGAAAACATACAATGATTTAAAATGTACCCATTTCACATACAAAAAAATAAATAAAAGGTCACACAAAACTTCACAACTTAAATACTTACTACTTTAAGTAAGGATTTAACAGATCAATGAATGGATCTGGAGATAGAATTATCCAGTCTTCAATGAGGGAATCATCTATTGGTTGCCTGGATAGAAACTTCAAAAGGATTTCCCTATAAGCCTATGTGTTGTCAAAGAAACTTAGTATGGGGACCAGTAGTTGGTGTAATGGCTATGTCACTGGACTCCCATGCAGTCGACTGTGGTTCAAGTCCTGGACGTGGCGGCTTAAACTCACGCCAGGCATGTATACGTGCATGCCCAAGATCCCAAGCGGAAAATGGAGGAGAAGGGATTGCAGCCTGGCCATCCCCCCTGGGGTGTAACTTCTCGCTTTCTGTCTCTCTGTCTTTCTGGCTAGTGCACATGCCCTATAGCAAAAAACCTCTTAAAAAAACCCAAAAACTTAGTATGCTTATAGTCAAAATATCGAGTATCCATAAAAACTATGAATTACTTCATATAGCACTTAAATTTTTGACCTTTATGCTCTCAATCTATAAACGATCATCACTCTTTGAAGTGACATACTACTTTTTGAGAATATTAAAGCATGCTAGGTGAATTTTACTTGGTATGGATGATGATGTTACTTTAAAATCACTCAGTTTACCAAAGTACCTCATGGTACTATATGTTCTGCCAGAATTGCCTCAAAAAGTTCTTAAATCACATTATTTATCATTGTAACCGTTACTTCAATAGGTAACAGCAGTATAACAGGACTTCAAAATGTGTGAAAATAAAATTAAAGAATGAATAGTTTGGGTACAAAAATATTTTGAAAACCATGAATAATTTTTAGATAATATTCATCTTCATGAACTTTTTGAAGACCCTCTACCCATATTTTTAATGCCTCAAAGCTCAGAAGAAATTTTAATGCCTTCAAGGAATCTACATCAAGAAGGAAACATTATGATGGAGTGTCATGGATATCCCAGCTCTTTTCTTATGATGCTCTGGAGAAGTATTAAACTTACGGAGAGACGGGATGAAATCAGTACATTTACCTGTGGGTTCTTTAAATCTCTAAGTCTCTGTCAGCCGACTCACCTTGGCAGCAATGGCTGCTGCAGTTATGTGTGATGAAGAACTATCTTCTGTTGAAGCAACACCACTATCTTTCTTCTCTTCTTCCTCTTCCTCACATTGAACCCCTTTGTCTTCTGTCTGTTTGTGGGGGCTGGTTGTGGGTGGAGGGGAAAGAGGAGGTGGCGGGGAAGGTAAATCTTCAAGTTCATCATGCACCTCCTTTACTTTTACAATGGCATCACGTAAAAGGTCAATGGCATGAGGTAGAGCTGGCAGTATGAACTGAAAGCATTCCTGTCCACAAAGGGGAGAAATAAAATGAAGATGAATCACTTTTATAGACAAATAAAATGATGGTAATCAAACTGATTAGTGATTTGGGATCTTCATTTTCTTCTATCCATTCCAAGAATGAGTCATATTTAAAGTATTATCTTCAAAATATAAAAGACGTAGAATGGCATATATTATAGTATTCACCATAAGCTAAGAAACTATAATATAAGCACACACTACATTTTTTTTTTAGAGAAAATCTCTACACAACTTTGGAGTTTAAAGATATGAGATGGGTAGAAAAAGCAGGAAAAGTTTTTGTATTTTTAATTAGAAAAAGGCACTAAAACTAACAACACACAGACTACATTATTTTGTTCAGAATTTGCTAAAGTTCTGAATACCATCATAAGGTATAGTTAGGCAACATTGCACAATATGTAAACATAGAAATAAGTTAGTAAAGAACATTGAATAAAAATCCAATATAAGCTGCTCCCAGGAACCCACTATTACCTGTAATGTATCAATAAAAGTGATTAGGTGAGAACTGAAAAACAAGAACATAAGGGGAGATATGTTCAGGGAACAGACAGGGGTCTTTTTCACATTCAAAGATCTTAATATCTAAGATAAAAAGAAATACCTTAAAAGTTTTTGAGGATGACTGGAATACCTGGAAGAATTCCTAATCTTTTGATGTTTCTTTCTATAGCTCAATCAGTTTACTGTTAAAAGATGGTGTAGTAAAACACTTAATCTTGACCAAAGAGAGATCTGGCTTCTAGAATTGCTTTGAGAACTTGGAATGTTATGACTGTTAGGAATATCTTGGTTTGCTTGGAGACTTACAACACCAGATTCTCTAAAATGAGGACTTTGAGAAGCTTGGTATCAGTTTTGCCTCTAGAAGAAACTGGACACTAAAGGCATCAGCTTCACCTCTAGAAAGGGCTAACACTATAGTTCAGTCCCACAGCAAGTATGTGACTGAGTCACAATAAAAACTCTGGCCACTAAAGGCTCAGGTAAGTTACTTCTGCTGGCAATACAGTGTGTACTGCCATACACTGATGCCTGGAGGTAACAAATCTATGATTCCAAAAGGACAGTACAATAAAATATCTCATGTCATAGGTCTCTTAGAGTCTTCTCTGCATACTTTTCCCTTAGCTGGTTTTAATCTGTTATTTTTCCCTGTAAGGAACAATAACTATAACAGCTTTTGGTGTGTTCTAGTGAATTCATTAAATCTGAGAGTGGTTTTAAGAATCTCCTGAATTTGAAATTGGTGTCAGAAACATGGGGCGGGGGGGGGGGTCATTAAGAGG
>NW_006160128.1:3359550-3361500 GCF_000334495.1 Tupaia belangeri chinensis
GGGGGGGGTCATATAGAGTGTGTCAACCTTGTAGTTGGCTATTTTTGCAGTTGACCAAAGCTTCTTACAGTTGGTGTTGGAAATGGGATTCACTAGAAACATCCTGACTCACTGAAACACATGGCTTAGAAAAGGAAGGAAGTGAAAGTATAGGATGATGAAATTTTAATCTTTGGATGAACAAGGTCACTCATAGTATGGAAATTGCAGCCATGCTGATTAGCTACTGGAGAAAAAGTTAACAGTGCATATTTAGAAATGATAAGTTCAATTCTTTTTTTGAGAGGTTTTTGCTATAGGGCACGTGTGCTCACCAGACAGACAGAGAGAGACATAGAGACAGAAAGCGAGAAATCACCCCCCAGGGAGGATGGTCATGCCGCAATCCCTTCTCCTCCATTCTCCTCTTGGGATCTTGGACACGCATGTACACGCGCCCGGCGTGAGTTTTAAGCCACTGGGTCCGGGACGTGAACCACAGTCGACTATGTGGGAGTCCAGCGACATAACCATTACGCTAACTGCTGGTTCCCATGATAAGTTCAATTCTCAAGGTGATATTTCATCAGATACATAAAGAAATGCAAAAATAATGAGAAGCAAGATAAATGTCAATCCCTTGGTTATTGTAATCTGTACTAGCTAAAATGAAAGTGAAGTAGAATGTTGGAGTGGGTCAAAAAGTTGGGCCAAACTTGGACTCTGGATGGTCTGATAGATAGCTGCTGATCTCAAGGCCATTTTCAAAGGAAACTGTTATGTTAAAACAATAAATATCGGGAACCAGCAGTTAGCGTAATGGCTATGTTGCCGGACTCCCATGTAGTCGACTGCGGTTCGTGTTCCGAACCCAGTGGCTTAAAAACTCACGCCGGGCGCGTGTGCGTGCATGCCCCAGATCCTGAGAGGAGAATGGAGGAGAAGGGATTGTGGCGTGACCATCCCCCCTGGGGGGGGATTTCTTGCTTTCTGTCTCTATGTCTCTCTCTGTCTGTCTGGTGAGCGCACGCGCCCTACAGTGAAAATCTCTCTCTCAAAAAAAAAAAAAAAACAATAAATATCAAGTTAGACTGATTAGTAAGAGAATGGAGAAAGAAAAGGGTGCATCTCAAGAGACTTGTCCCAGCAAGGTAAAAGTATTTAAATGGTTTTTAAGAAATGAATGAATAAAGTGAACATTGATGGGGGCAAAATAGAAATCTTAACTGTAGCATTGGTGTAGGCTGGATAGAAGACAGAAGATACTACTTACAACACTGAACACTGAAGATACAAAAGAAATCTATATTTACTCTAGTTTGGAAAAACTTAAAAAGCTAAAAGGAAGAAGACTAAGAAACCCGACTGTATATTATCCGGTGATTATCCCAGTCTAATCAAGATAAGAGCTGAAAAAAGATCTGGGTTCCTTGACCCAGTCCTGGGCTGGAGCTCCAAAGCATAGGTACATGGATTGGTAAATGGTCAGATGGTACAGAAGAGATTTTTCTGGGACTCCTTGACATGGAGTCAAGTGTTACTCTAAATCCCAACAGGAGGTAGAATTAAATTAGAAGGAGGGGCCAGAAATTGGTGTAATGGATATGTTGCTGGACTCCCATGCAGTTGACTGCAGTTTGAGTCCCAGACCTGGTGGCTTAAATTCACGCCAGGCATGTGTGCATGTGTGCCCAAGATCCTGAGAGAAGAATGGAGGAGGAGGGATTATAGCATGGTCATCCCCCCTGGGGAGTGATTTCTCTGTCTTTCTGGTGAGCGCACACACCCTATAACAAAAACCTCTCAAAAAAAAAAAAATAGAAGGAAATACTAATGCAAAAGTTGATGGAATTAATGTGGAAATCTGGATGAAAATTAGAATATCTGGATTGCCAATTTTATGTGAAGTAGTTATGTCCCTTTTCCTTGAATGTTTTATGGAGATGCATATGGTGTTTGACCTGGGAACAT
>NW_006160128.1:3361531-3364624 GCF_000334495.1 Tupaia belangeri chinensis
ACATAGCACTATAAAATCGAAGTCATGTAAATCATCCTTCTACCAATATTGATTGAACATGTTAAATAGGAACCAATAATACTGCTTGAGTCTACATATGTCATTTTGCTTGTGTGGAGTCCAGACTGAGGCTTATGGCAAAACCTATGAGTGCTGTCCAAAAATAACTGCTTGAATTTTGGACCAGAAATTTTCCATTTGAGGGACAATTACTAGCTTGCCATTAAACTATTGCAACTTTCTCTGTTATCGAACGACAGAAACTAATCTTGAAACCTTAAATACTATAATGTCTTAGGTAATATTAGAGAAATGCTCTAAGGGAAGGGAAGTACCCAGAGAGCTCCATAATAAAATGGAAATGGTGCTCAAAGGATCATGCCACTGAGGAAATGCAAGTAGGTATGCAAAAGTAGAAGGCCTTTCCCTTGGGACCGAGTTCATAACTACCTGAGAAGCTGCTGGATTCCTGACTTAGGCCACTGAAGTGGTACCCTATAAACAAGTCTTTATTGACCAAGAAAGAGCTTCTTGGTTTATAGATGGCAGATTTAAAGTGAAGAGACAGTATCTGCTTGGAAGGCTGCTATTTTGACTGGAAGACAGCAAAAACAAATCATTATGATACGATCAACTAAACTATACTTGCCTTTATGTTTGGACTCTATGGAATTCATTCTGTGAACTTAAAGGGGTGAATTAAGGTAGGCTATATTGATATCCATCAGAAAAACTCCCTGTCAAGATTGGAAGCTGATTAGAACTGAGAGGTGGACGTCCCAGTGTACTTGCTTGATATGGACACTAGGGTCCATGAGATGAGTAAAGACTGAGGGCTGCAGTAATGCAAAGATGGGATGAATAAAGATACATTCTTCTTGCTTCCTTTTAGGCACAAAATACTGACAAGAGCTATTCTGTTTGCCAATAAGAGTGAAAGAGATTGCAGAGGGCTATAGGTTAGCCTGCAAAAGCATAAGATTCTTCACATAGCTAGCAAGTCAGACTGATACCAGAAGCTCTTTCAGGCTACAAATGGGTTCTCAGAGGAACAGAAACTCTGGATTAGGTTTTGCTTACCTGGTGGTAAATGCTAATACAATACTATGAAAGAACTATAAATAGAAAAGAAGATACTTAACCAATTTGGACCATTGAGTTTTATATTTATGACCGAGGAACACATTTTCATCCATCAAATAATGATTTGATAGAATATAATATGGACAACTGAAACATTTGTTGTCTAAAATGGTGGAGGGAGATAAAAGCATGAAGGGCAGGCCTATGTGACTTCATCAGGGTGTGATCACATTTCACATAGGGTAGGGGTGGGCAAAGGAAAATCCCTAGTAGATAAATACCTTCACTTTTCTGGGAAAGAGGAGGCTTAGAGAAGGATGCTGGTATGATTCTGGGTTTTTTTTTTTTTTTTTGGTTTTGTTTTTTCTTTATGCTTATACTGTTTGTTTTCTAACCATATCACCTTCAAGTTTCTTTTTTTCTATCTAATGCAATGGTTCCAGGAGCAGGGCTGCAACTGTGACCATCAGAGCATGGATGGCTGCTAAGCAGGAAACTGTAACTATATTTTTAAACTTTTACATCAGAATTCTTAGGGACCCGATGGGGTAGATTTTTGCCTTCGACTTATCTGGCCAAATTAGTATTGACAGTGAATGTGCTTACATTGCCTAGTAGGTTAAGATACTCCACTGATTCTTTACCTTGTTAGCCCTATCCTATTTACTAATAAATAGGCATGGGCTGAGTAGGAGGCATTTGCTAAACTAGTGTTACTGATAGCAAACTGGAGCGGCACAGTGGCTGAATCTGATGTCCCGTTCGAAGGTGGAGAAATTTGGGTAAAAATCGAGTGAAGAATGAATGGAAACTGAGGGTAAAGAAATGAATAAATAGACTGTGTAGTGAGAAAAATGCAATTATTTCAAAAGATGCTCATAACAAAAGATGATATTCTTTCTTAGCTAAACTATAACAGATGGTTGAAAGGGTGAAGTCATATGTTGCTGAGACTACTCCTTCCTTTTGGAACCTGGTAAGCATGAAACCTGAGTGGCCTTGCTCTGGGAGATATTTTGCTTATATGATATGCTGATGGATGTTAACTGTTAATGTCTGGGAAGGATTCTCATCATGTGCCAGTATCTTTTGATTCTTGTTTTTTTAGGTTATATCTATTTCCATTCTGTGATATACTGTAATAATGGCATTGTTTGCAGGATTATAGTACTAATATCAATGTTCAAATGTATTAGAAAATTGAGTTGAAGCCTACTTAGGATATAATGGAAAATAACTGGCCTGAAAGAAGACCTAGATATAGTTAACTATCTGCTTAAGTTATATGGTTTATAATTATGCACAAATGTATCATATCATATAAATAGACCAAGTTGGTAAATTAGTATAAAAATATGAAATATGTATGCAATGGTTTTAGAGGATGAAATATCTAAATCTATCTGCCTCTATATTACCACCTCCAAATCTCAGGTATAGTCACATTGATACTACTGCTGTGTCTATTAGATAAATGTTATAGTAAATGTAAATGTCCAGACAGGTATCATTTTGCTATAAGAAAGTCTTGTCAGGAGGTAGCTTGTGTAGTAAAGAATTAGTATTGCCCAAAGAAAGTCTAGCCTTTAAACCTCAGCTACTGGAAAGTGATTTCTAGGGCCTCAGAATGTAATGGCTGATAGTTTTTCTGAAGGCTTGGACCAGCAGATAGTCTAAAACTGTGATTTATAATGGGGGCTCTAGCCCCCATTTGCCTCTGAAAGGTATTAGAGAGTAAAAGTTTCAGTCCAACTTCTGGGAGGGGCTAATGTCTA
The DNA here is from genome assembly GCF_000334495.1 of Tupaia belangeri chinensis. NCBI lineage: Eukaryota > Metazoa > Chordata > Mammalia > Scandentia > Tupaiidae > Tupaia > Tupaia belangeri. The sequence continues at coordinate 3,364,390 of NW_006160128.1, forward strand.
GATGTCGGCCATGTGGGTGGTATGTGATGAGCTCCAAAATACCTTTAGATATCAAAAGCTGAGATAAGCTTCTCTGATTGGCAATACTTCAAGTGTGTTGTTATATATCAATGTCAGGAGAATATTGTATTCAAGATACAGAGGGAAAATAGGGAAGCTACACCTTTGTTACTTTTTCTAGACTTTACCTTATGTACTTCCTTCCCTTGGTTGATTTTAATCTATATCCTTTCCC
>NW_006160128.1:3364778-3366112 GCF_000334495.1 Tupaia belangeri chinensis
CTACAATAAACTATAATCATGAGTATAATAGCTTTTAATGAATTTTGTGGGTCTTTAAGTGAATTATTGAACTTGAGTGTGAGTTTGAGAATAATCCCCTGGACTTGCATTGGTGTCAGAGGTGAGGGGAGTGTTGTTGAGTGCTCCAACTTTTTGGCTGGCTAGCTCTCACAGTTGGCCAAAAGCCCTTATACTAAACCACATACATGTCAAAGTTGCTTACCTGAGATCCTTTCTTGCTACCTGGCAGGTTAATTATGAGAGTTTTCCCTCTGATTCCACATACAGGCCTGAAAGGAAAGAGAAAGTAGATGAATGCTAAATTGTAATGAATCCTTTGGGTTTAAATACATCCCACAACAAAGGGCAATCATTTTACTTTACATGTGAGCATACATTCTTACTATAATAAAATTGTTATAGTAAGAGATTCACCAATTTGCTATGTAAATTGGGCACTCTGGCTGAAGATTTTACAAGAATGGTTAATATAATGGGTTGGGAAAATGCACTGAATGTGGAATCAGAATAAATTAAGTACTTTAAAACTATCTGACCATAGCTAAATTAACTTTTTGTATAGCTTCAACTTTTTCATATCAGTTACAAGATTTCAGTGAGATGGTATATAAAAAAATGCCTAATGTAGCAATATTTATGCTTAAAAGCTTAGCATATAAAGCACTCAAGAGTTGAGGGAGACTTAGATTTGAGGCCTTGCTTCTCAGGAATTGTAGAAGTTTTAAAGTAAAAAAAAAACCAAAAAACTCACAAATGAATGACAGTAGGAAAGAGGTTGGCTGGAGAGCTTAATTGGTAAGAGACCTATTGCTAATCACAGGTATTTTAGCTGGAAAGATCTTCAGGGACCACTTCTAGGCCACATTTAAACCATTTGGTTAGGTAAGAAGCCAACTAGTTAGATAAGAAACAGAAAACAGTGGAAAAGCACTAGAATTCTAGAGCCAAGAGTTGAAGGCTAGAATTTTCATGGAATAATGCTGCTATTAACTGGCCTTGCTACTTTGATGTGGTAACATTATTTCATTTTCATCACCTGAAAACAAGAGACTGTGTTTTTAAAAAATTTTATGATTAGGATTTTTTAAGTCCTGTAAGAATCTTTTTCCCAAAACTTTTTATGATTGAATTTATTCTCTACCCACTCTGAAATAACCTAAAACTATCTTATACCTTATTACTTTTTCTTTTTGTCCTATTTATTATCTGAAAGAGAAGAATTCATAGTTATTTATTTATAACTTTCCTATATCTGAAAATGACTATAGAGTTACACTTTGGCCTTCTTTTTTTTTTTTTTTTTTTTTGTGTTT
>NW_006160128.1:3366178-3390303 GCF_000334495.1 Tupaia belangeri chinensis
ACATGGTCATGCCACAATCCCTTCTCCTCCATTCTCCTCTCGGGATCTTGAGCACGCACGCACACGCGCCCGGCGTGAGTTTTAAGCCACCGGGTTCGGGACATGAACCGCAGTCGACTACATGGGAGTCCAGCGACATAGCTATTACGCTAACTGCTGGTTCCCACACTTTGGCCTTCTTAATGGAATAACTATTCATGAATGCATTATAAAAATTTAAGGCTATTTTATAACCTTTAATCTTTTTTTCCTTTTTTTGGGGGGGAGAGAGATTTTCACTGTAGGGCGCGTGCGCTCGCCAGACAGACAGAGAGAGACATAGAGACAGAAAGCGAGAAATCACCCCCCAGGGGGGATGGTCACACCGCAATCCCTTCTCCTCCATTCTCCTCTCGGGATCTTGGGCACGCACGCACACGCGCCCGGCGTGAATTTTAAGCCACCGGGTCCGGGACACGAACCGCGGTCGCCTACGTGGGAGTCCAGCGACATAGCCATTACGCTAACTGCTGGTTCCCCATAACCTTTAATCTTAAAGACATTTCTTCAAAATCTGATTTAGTTTTGGCAGTTAGACCGGTTAGAAAACTTTAATTGGGAACCAGCAGTTGGTTCAATGGCTATGTTGCTGTACTTCCATGTAGCCAATCACAGTTTGAGTTCTGGACTCGATGGCTTAAACTCAAGCCGGGCGCTTGTGCATGCGTGCCCAAGATCCCGAGAGGAGAATGGAGAAGGGAGAGTGGTGTGGCCATCCCCCCTGGGGGGTGATTTCTCGCTTTCTGTCTCTCTGTCTCTGTTTTTCTGGCTAATGCACATGCCCTATAGCAAAAAGCTCTCAAAAAAAAAAAAAAAAAAAGAAAAATTTAATTGGGTCTAATGGGTCTAAATGGCACTGGGTAATTATTCTTACTATGTTTACTTAGGAATTTACTTACTAGAAAGATAAATTGTAGTTTTGTTTTTTTTTTTTTGTAGAGTTTTTTTTTTGCTTTAGGGCGTGTGCGCGTGCCCTTGCCAGAAAGACAGAGGGAGACATAGAGACAGAAAGCGAGAAATCACCCCCCAGAGGGGATGGTCACGGCGCAATCCCTTCTCCTCCATTCTCCTCTTGACCCAGCGTGAGTTTTTAAGCCACCGGGTCTGGGATGCAAACCGCGGTCGACTACATGCAAGAATTTAATCTAGAATTTTAACTAACAGCACAAAATTTCCTAATAAAATATAGTATCAGCACCAGCAGTTAGCGTAATGGCTATGTCGCTGGACTCCCACGTAGTCGACTGCAGTTCGTGTCCTGGACCCGGTGGCTTAAACTCACGCCGGGCGTGTGTGCGTGCGTGCCCAAGATCCTGAGAGGAGAATGGAGGAGAAGGGATTGTGGCATGGCCATCCCCCCGGAGGGTGATTTCTCACTTTCTATCTCTCTGTCTCTCTCTGTCTGTCTGGCAAGCACACGCTCCCTATAGCAAAAACCTCTCAAAAAAAAAAAATATATATATAGTATCAGCTACTTCAGGAAGCTTCTAGCACCTTTCCTTGAATGATTTAGAAATATTACCATAACTATTATTACATATTATGCTCCCAAAATTTTTGTAAAGGAGAGAACAATGCAGTTAACCACAAAATATGGAAAAAAACTTAAATTTTACATAGTAGGTTCATTCTATGTTAAGTATAATATCTATGAAGTCTAGCTTTACTGACATTGTTTCTCTATATATTTTCAAGTTATAGAGTATTCTGGAATCTATTTTCTGAGAAAATTGTAACTCTCTCCATCACAAACAAAAATTAAGTCAATTCATTTTGTCCCAAATTTTTGTCAAAGCCCAGACCTGTTGTGTCTTCAATAATACTTCATCTGCTCTTGGCTGATACCTTAGTGACAGTGCTAATATAACCCACAGTTATAATATCTAAATCACTATTACTGTGTGTATGTATGTATAGGTGTGGATGTGAAACAATGACAGGTTTTGCTATACATCTAGGAGAGATTATATTTAGCAATTCCCCTCAATCATTTTTCCTTTTTATCTTGCCAAAATAATTAGATCAGATTTTTTTTTTATTCTTTGTCAATTCTGGAATTTTTTTGAAGTGTTTACAAATAAATTTTGTGACACTTTTCATTACCTCCATAGTTATTGCAAAAAGAAAGTATTTTACCTTTACGTAACACTTATAGTTAATAGTCTTTTTACAAACATTACTTCAATTGATAATTAAAAAAATAGAAGCACCACAGTCTTAGCATATTCATATATATGTGTGTATGTATATATGGACATACACACATATATAGATGTATTACATATATATATGTAAAGAACTATATTAAGTATTCTAACATAATCCTTAAGGAATTTAGAAATGCAACACATAGCATTAAAGCATATAAGCAAAAAACTATAACACAAGATAGTAAGTGATAATACAAATTGGTCCAAAGTATCATGAGTTCAAAGTGAAAGCAGTGTATTTTGAGGTGGGGCACGGGGTAAGATTTTATAGAAAAGTACCATTTGAATGGATTTATAGAGCAAAATATTTCAACAGGGAAGAAAGGGCAGAGGGAAAAGCAAGGAAAACAGGACAATTTAGGTGGAGGAGAAAAATTACACAAAACACAGAGGGGAAAAAAGCACCAAGTGCATTTTCAGTATATTAAGTCTTTCACCTGGCAAGAACATATTGTACTTATAGAAGAATAATGTGAGATAAAAAATGCCAGTGAAAAGATGTTAGTTTGATAAATTAGGATTTTTCAAAGTGTGGTTTCTGGACCAGCAACATATACATCATTCAGGAACTTATTAGAAATGCAAAATCTCCCACACCGTTTCTACTTTCCTCCTCTGAGGCTGATCTACTGAGCAAGAAACTATAGGTGTATGATCTAGTACTCTGTATCTTTTTTTGGAGAGGTTTTTATTATATGGTGTGTGCGCTTGCCAGACAGAGAGAGAGAGACAGAAAGCGAGAAATCACCCCCCAAGGGGGATGGCTACGCTGCAATCCCTTCTCCTCCATTCTCCTCTTGGGATCTTGGGCACGCATGCACACGCGCCCGGCATGAGTTTAAGCCGCCGTGTCCAGGACTCGAACCGCAGGTGACAATGTGGGAGTCTAGCGACATAGCCATTATGCTAACTGCTGGTCCCTAGTACTCTGTATCTTTACAGGCTCTCTAGTGTATTCTGATCCAAGGTAAGGTTTGAGAGAACTGCTGTGATAGACTGCTTTAATTTTGGTACTACTATTTACTAACAGTATACTCCTGGCTTCAGCATTGAACTTTTAAAAGTCCTTAGTTTTCAAACCCTGAGTTGTTAAAAGTATTAACATAATCCTTGAAATATAATGTATATTACAGCACCTAGTACATAATATGCAGTGAGTAAATACTTGGCTCATTGTCCCTTAAAAAGGTACATTGGGATGAGACAGTGGAAGTAATGAATTTAATGTAAGGAGCTAGTATGTATGGTATGTATGATTACTATTATTTTGCAAGAGGGTGCACGTTCTTGCCAGAGAGAGACAGAAAGGGAGAGGAGACTGCACCCACCACAGGGCATGATAATGCTGAAATCTTTTCTCCTCCATCCCTCTTACCTTTGAGGATTTTTGAGTGCACACGTGTAAGCACCTAGTCTGTACTTCAAACTATGGGGTCAGCAAACTATGTGGGATCTCACTACCTTATCCACCAGGCCATGAAGCCAACACATCAAATATATCTTTTTTATTTAAATTTTAGGTTTTTGTCATAGGTTACATGCGCTCACCAGAGAGAGACAGAAAAACAACACCACAGGGGGGATAGCCATGCTGCAGCCCTTTCTTCTTTTTCTCCTCTTGCTGTTTTGGGCATGCACACAAATGTGTCTGTCATGATTTTCAAGCCACCAGGTCCTGGGTTCAAACAGAGGCCACGTGGGAATCCAGTGCCTTAACCACCATGCCACTTGCTGGCCCCATATTTTTTTTTTTTGTTTGTTTAGTTTTTAATACATTGAATACATTCTTAATGCATTGAGACCATTGATGGATTCTGCTCAATATTATCAAGAACTATTTTTTAAAAAAAATTTTTATTTAAGACTTTTATTAACAGGTGCTTGCAGCTTGTTGACTTTTTTAAAAAAATAAAGTTGTAAACTTTTATTACAAATTAAAAAGGAAGTTCTTAAAAATCCCAACTTGACCAGATATGAAACAATTTAAAAACCTTTAAAGGTGTATTGAGAAAAATCAGGCTTTTTTTAAAAAACACCTTTGTCATTACCAAAAAGAGACATCTTTAGGTAAAAATAATAAAAACCCTATGCTGCATAGATAATGCAGATAATTCTAATTCTGGTCAATGGGCACAAAGCAAGCACTTAAGGTCCTCAGCGCCAATCTTTTCTTCATTTCCTTATTACTGGAATTTCATATTCACTTCTTGTTGGATGACTAAACTGAATGATGGTAGAGAAGGTAAGCTGGGATTTACTCAGTCCTGCCCTCCTCAACCTGGGGGAGGACAAATTCTCAGCTGGTGGATTGGCTGCTTTTGTCTCTTTGCCATCTTGTGGTTTAGGGTTCTTTGGGCGTCTGCATCATAACTGAAGTTGTGGGTGAGTACGAACGTTGAGATGGCTGCTGACCTTGGGTCTCATCTCCTTGATTTTCCTTATCCTCTTCATTGTCGTCCTCTCTGGGCTGTCTTTGTCGAGGAGGGCCCCTGTGAAATTGTGGTGTATAACCCCGATACATATTCTGCCTCACTGGTCTACCTTGTTCTCCTGCACTCTGGTTGTTAGCACCCTCCATGAGTTCTCCCTGCACAGGACAGTTGGAATACTGTGGTCCATGCCCAAAGGATCTTCACACATAGTAAGGGGGGAAACTTCGATTGCCATAGGGCGGGCATTGTTGGGCTTGGCCTTGGGAGTGATCTCTGATCCCTTGTTCTTTTCTCCACTCTCACTATTTTGGTAATTTTGCTGGTCATTGCATGGACATATGAATAGTGTCTATAATGGTTACAGTCTGCTGAATATTTACTACCTTGAACTGGAACTCCATCAGGGCCTGTAACATTTGCTGCCTCTGCACCCTTTTCTCCTTCAACATCAAATTCAACAGTCTCTTCATCTCCTACACTGCAAAGGTACTTCCTGGGGTTATTCTTCTTTATGGCAGTCTGATGTACAAATACATCTTCCTTGGTGTCATTCCTGTTGATGAAACCATATCCATTTCTTACATTGAACCATTTTATTATTCCCAGAACCTTCGTGCGATGATAGTCTTGTCCCTGGCAGCAGGCACAGCCACTCCATGCACAGCTGCCTTGGTTTCAGCAGCGCCACGGGCAGCTACTGGGTCTCCGTCTTGGAGCTCATGGTTAAGGTGGTGGTAACTGAGGTCAGCTGCAGCAGCTGCTGCTCCTCCCAGGTGTGATAGTGGTGGTGCGGGTGATGAGGCTGCTCAGGGCTCTCTGCGTCTGCGCTCTGCTCCTGCTACCTACAGAACTCTCAAGCACTATTTTAGGAATAATAATCTAAGCTTAACTGAAAGGGGATAACACAAGATATAAAGAAAGGAAGGCCTATAACAGAAAACACTAAATATAAGCTAAATGATTTCTGGTCATGTTCTATACCTTATGTAGTACCTTGTTTTTCCTAGAGATAGTCTACTTCCTTTTTACTGTTTTTATTTTTTATTTTTTCCTCCTTTTTGGGAGTTGGGGTGGGCGGTATTGACTTTTTCTTTCGCTGTTAATGATATGGCAGTTAGATTGAGATGACATGTAAATAACTTAACATCTAACATTTAACTACTATTTGTTACTTTCCATGTCTATCATTGGTATTTTCATATTATACTCCCAATAACCCCAAGGGGTAGGTATTAGCACTCTCTCAGAACTCTTTATTCTATGTTTTCTTCTTTATGATGGTGTTTAAATAAAGGCATTCAGTTTTACTCCTTTCTAGTTAACTGAACTAAAAATGAAAAACAGTTGAGTTGTAACTTGCTGTTGTTAACTAGAGACTGGTTATACTAGGAAAGTATTTGGTATATCATTTCAAATAAAACCAGACCTAGATCAATAATTAGATTTTTAAACACAATTTTTTTGTGTGTGAAAGGTTTAGAAAAATAGAAATAAAATTACCTACAAAATCTAACCGTAACAGAAGTACTCATCATGTGTATTATTTCTAGCTTTTTTTCATATGTAAATACAAGTCACCATTACCTTGGATGGACATTACTTGCCTGTAGTTCTTTTTTTTTTGGGGGGGGGGGTGCGTTTATTAACAGGTGCTTGCAGCTTGTTGACTTTTTTAAAAAAATAAAGTTGTAAACTTTTATTACAAATTAAAAAGGAAGTTCTTAAAAATCCCAACTTGACCAGATATGAAACAATTTAAAAACCTTTAAAGGTGTATTGAGAAAAATCAGGCTTTTTTTAAAAAACACCTTTGTCATTACCAAAAAGAGACATCTTTAGGTAAAAATAATAAAAACCCTATGCTGCATAGATAATGCAGATAATTCTAATTCTGGTCAATGGGCACAAAGCAAGCACTTAAGGTCCTCAGCGCCAATCTTTTCTTCATTTCCTTATTACTGGAATTTCATATTCACTTCTTGTTGGATGACTAAACTGAATGATGGTAGAGAAGGTAAGCTGGGATTTACTCAGTCCTGCCCTCCTCAACCTGGGGGAGGACAAATTCTCAGCTGGTGGATTGGCTGCTTTTGTCTCTTTGCCATCTTGTGGTTTAGGGTTCTTTGGGCGTCTGCATCATAACTGAAGTTGTGGGTGAGTACGAACGTTGAGATGGCTGCTGACCTTGGGTCTCATCTCCTTGATTTTCCTTATCCTCTTCATTGTCGTCCTCTCTGGGCTGTCTTTGTCGAGGAGGGCCCCTGTGAAATTGTGGTGTATAACCCCGATACATATTCTGCCTCACTGGTCTACCTTGTTCTCCTGCACTCTGGTTGTTAGCACCCTCCATGAGTTCTCCCTGCACAGGACAGTTGGAATACTGTGGTCCATGCCCAAAGGATCTTCACACATAGTAAGGGGGGAAACTTCGATTGCCATAGGGCGGGCATTGTTGGGCTTGGCCTTGGGAGTGATCTCTGATCCCTTGTTCTTTTCTCCACTCTCACTATTTTGGTAATTTTGCTGGTCATTGCATGGACATATGAATAGTGTCTATAATGGTTACAGTCTGCTGAATATTTACTACCTTGAACTGGAACTCCATCAGGGCCTGTAACATTTGCTGCCTCTGCACCCTTTTCTCCTTCAACATCAAATTCAACAGTCTCTTCATCTCCTACACTGCAAAGGTACTTCCTGGGGTTATTCTTCTTTATGGCAGTCTGATGTACAAATACATCTTCCTTGGTGTCATTCCTGTTGATGAAACCATATCCATTTCTTACATTGAACCATTTTATTATTCCCAGAACCTTCGTGCGATGATAGTCTTGTCCCTGGCAGCAGGCACAGCCACTCCATGCACAGCTGCCTTGGTTTCAGCAGCGCCACGGGCAGCTACTGGGTCTCCGTCTTGGAGCTCATGGTTAAGGTGGTGGTAACTGAGGTCAGCTGCAGCAGCTGCTGCTCCTCCCAGGTGTGATAGTGGTGGTGCGGGTGATGAGGCTGCTCAGGGCTCTCTGCGTCTGCTCTCTGCTCCTGCTACCTACAGAACTCTCAAGCACTATTTTAGGAATAATAATCTAAGCTTAACTGAAAGGGGATAACACAAGATATAAAGAAAGGAAGGCCTATAACAGAAAACACTAAATATAAGCTAAATGATTTCTGGTCATGTTCTATACCTTATGTAGTACCTTGTTTTTCCTAGAGATAGTCTACTTCCTTTTTACTGTTTTTATTTTTTATTTTTTCCTCCTTTTTGGGAGTTGGGGTGGGCGGTATTGACTTTTTCTTTCGCTGTTAATGATATGGCAGTTAGATTGAGATGACATGTAAATAACTTAACATCTAACATTTAACTACTATTTGTTACTTTCCATGTCTATCATTGGTATTTTCATATTATACTCCCAATAACCCCAAGGGGTAGGTATTAGCACTCTCTCAGAACTCTTTATTCTATGTTTTCTTCTTTATGATGGTGTTTAAATAAAGGCATTCAGTTTTACTCCTTTCTAGTTAACTGAACTAAAAATGAAAAACAGTTGAGTTGTAACTTGCTGTTGTTAACTAGAGACTGGTTATACTAGGAAAGTATTTGGTATATCATTTCAAATAAAACCAGACCTAGATCAATAATTAGATTTTTAAACACAATTTTTTTGTGTGTGAAAGGTTTAGAAAAATAGAAATAAAATTACCTACAAAATCTAACCGTAACAGAAGTACTCATCATGTGTATTATTTCTAGCTTTTTTTCATATGTAAATACAAGTCACCATTACCTTGGATGGACATTACTTGCCTGTAGTTCTTTTTTTTTTGGGGGGGGGGGAGAGGTTTTCACTATAGGGCGTGTGCGCTCGCCAGACAGAGAGAGACATAGAGATAGAAAACGAGAAATCAACCCCCCAGGGGGGATGGTCACACCGCAATCGCTGCTCCTCCATTCTCCTCTTGGGATCTTGGGCACACACGCACACGCGCCCGGCATGAGTTTTAAGCCACCGGGTCTGGGATGTGAACCGCAGTCGACTACGTGGGAGTCCAACGACATAGCCATTACACTAACTGCTGGTTCCACTTGCCTGTAGTTCTAATTCTTAAATATTTTAATAGCTTGTATGGAAGATATAGCTTGTCAGCACTATAGTTAGAAGAGTAAATTGTTACTCAATGAAAGGTAGAGGCATATTTCCCTGAATTTATACTTAAAAAATGAATCTCAAGATAAAGAGGAAATAAAAATAAGATAAATTTTGTGAATATTCTTTAAAAGAGTTTTTTTTTATTTAAACATATCAAATCATGAGGAGATAAAAGCAAGATGTATTCAATATTAACCGGTAATGTAAAAGGAGATTTTTTTTTTTAAATAAATGTGTATGTGTTTAAATGAGTCAACTAGGCTGGTGTACATGCCTACATAACAGGTTGAATTGTCATTAATTTTTACTGGAGAATCTACCAAGGGCAAGAAACAAATAAAAAATAAGCACAAAAATAAAAACCTATTTGAAGATTAACTATGGGATAAGTTATTTTTATTACTTAAAAACATTCTCCAAAATATATAAACTATGGTTAATAGAATGAGTTCATTCATTCATTCATTTACCAAATATTAAATATTTCATGTGTGTTTGACAGTGTTATGATGAGGCTACAGCAGCGAGTAAAACAGTCTTTTCCCTAGTGGAGTTTACATCTTTACAGAAAAATATCAGTAAGTATGGACATAGTTAAATAAGTACTATAGCTACATTAAGCAAAGAATGCTATATGAACAATAAGAAAGGCATTTTAGTCTTAGTTGAGGGAAGGCAGGGGTGCTTAGAAAGTTTCTAAAAGGAAGGAAAACCTATGATGTTACCTGAGATTTTAGTCAGTAGGTATTACAGAGCTAAAGAAAGTAGGAGAAACATTCAGGCATAAGAAATAGATTTATAATGGGACCAGCAGTTAGCGTAATGGCTATGTCGCTGGACTCCCATGTTGTCGACCGCGGTTTGATTCCTGGACCTGGTGGCTTAAACTCACGCCGGGTGCATGTGCGTGCGTGCCCAAGATCCCAAGAGGAAAATGGAGGAGAAGGGATTGCAGCGTGGCCATGCCCCGTGGGGGGTGATTTCTCGCTTTCTGTCGCTCTGTCTCTGTCTGTCTGGCGCGTGTGCTCGCCCTATAGCAAAAACCTCTCCAAAAAAAAGAAAAACAGATTTATAAGCTAGCAAGATAACTTCATGGGTAATATAACAATATGTGTAGGTAGAAAATGCTACTAAAAAGACAATTAGCAGAGAAAAATTTTACAGGTCCTGGAAAGTATTTTTTTAAAAAGTCAGTGTTTGGGGCCAGCAGGTGGTGTAGTGGTTAAGCTGCTGGCTTCCCACATGGCCAACAGTTCAAGTTCCAGACCTGGAGGCTTGAAAATCATGCTGGCCATGTGTGTGTGTGTGTGTGTGTGTGCCCAAAATTCAGAGAGGAGAATGGAGAAGGGATTGTGGTGTGGCCTTCCACCTGGGAGGTGATTTCTCACTTTCTCCCTCTCTATCTGTCTCTCTGGTAAGTGCATGCACTCTATGACAAAAACATTTAAAAAAAGAAAAGAAGTCAGTCTTTATCAATTCTTTTTTTTTTTTTTTTAAATTACAGGGCATGTGCGCTCTCCAGAAAGACAGAGAGAGACAGAGAGATAGAAAGCAAGCAAGAAATCACCCCCCAGGGGGGATGGCCATGCCGCAATCCTTTCTCCTCCATTCTCCTCTCAGGATCTTGGGCACACATGCACACGTGCCCAGTGTGAGTTTAAGCTGCTGGGTCTGGGACGAGAACCGCGGTCGACTACATGGGAGTCCAGTGACAGCCATTACGCTAACTGCTGGTCCCTTTATCAATTCTTTATCCACAGTTGAAAATGAGATTCTACTTAAGTATTTTTAAGCAGAGGAATAACATACTTATATTTGTATTTTCAAAAGATAGTCTGTTTGCAATGTAGAAAACTAACTAGAGAGATATGAGACAGGAAGCAAGGAAATCAGTTAAGAGAAGGCTGAAATAAAGTGAAGGAAAGTGGAGAAGTTATACTGATATAAATTTTGACCTATAGAGAATATAATGTAAGCTATATTTTTATTCTAAAAATTAAAAACATTTTAATATATAAATAATTTTTAAGATATGGAATATATTTGTGAGAAAACTCATCCTAATTTATATTTATACTAGATGTTCAATATTCCATGTTAAACTTGATCACAACATGCATGGGTATAAGCAACATGAAAAATATTGCTTCTTTAAGAATTTTTCTGGGGGGCTGGCAAGTGGAATGGTGGTTAAGGGCACTAGACTCCCACATGGCCAACTGCAGTTCAAGTCCCGGATCTGGCAGCTTGCTTTCTCACTTTCTTTTTTTCTCTCTCTCTCTCTCTCCCCCTCTCTGATCAAATGAAAGGAAGAAAAGAAGGAAGGATAGAAGGAAGGGAGGAAGGAAGAAAGAAAAGAAGAGAGATAAAATAATTCTTTTTTTTTTTTGGAGAGGTTTTTGCTATAAGGTGCATGCGCTCGCCAGACAGACAGAGAGAGACAGAGAGAAAGAAAGCGAGAAATCACCCCCCAGGGAGGATGGCCACGCCGCAATCCCTTCTCCTCCATTCTCCTCTCAGGATCTTGGGCACGCATGCACACGTGCCCGGCGTGAGTTTAAGCCACTGGGTCCGGGACTCGAACCACGGTCGACAACATGGGAGTCCAGCGACATAGCCATTATGTTAACTGCTGGTCCCGAGATAAAATAATTCTAATGGAAAAACATATATATTTTTTCAGATAGGAGCAAGATGGCTAATGGAAGAATCCAGTTCCTGCCTTCTCCATAATGAAGGCATAAAACAACTATTAGGAGCATGTCAGTAAACTGGTGGTTGAGGCGGCTGGATATCACATGGCTGACTGTGTGGTTTGAGTCCTGGACCCAGCAGCTTGAAAATATACTGAGTGCATGTGTGTGTGTGTGCCCCAAATCCCCAAAGAAGAAATGGAGAAGGGATTATGGTACAACCATTCTCCTGGGTAGAACGTTTTCTTACTTTCCTTTTCCTTCTCTCTGGCAAGCTCATGTGGCTTTTAGCAAATTAAAACAACAAAGACGACTAGTCATACTTTGAGTGTAGTATCTAAGGAAGTACACTTAAACTCACCAAAGAAGATGTGAAGTTTTTTGACACATGAAAACTAAAAGGAACTGCCTAGAAAGGGAAACAAAGTGCCTAGCTGGCTTAGATTGGCAGGCTACAATCAGTAGAAACCACCCTCTCCTGGGAATGGGTTAAATAAGAGACCCTAACCTGCTAATACCACCATGGGCAACGTGGTGCCTGGGTATCCAGAGCCATGCAAGGCCCCAGGCCTAGTGAAGGGAAGTTCTTGGGACCTACAGGGCTACATGACTCTAAGGAAGGATCTTGCCCTGGATAATTCCACCTCCTGGGATCCAAGATGCTAAACCACTACGGGAACAAAGCAATTGCTAGGTAAAACTAGTCCAAAAACTGAAGACTCACATATCTTTACATCCCTGAGAATCTACTGATATTCCACCAAGCCCACATGTAGTGGCTAGAGGTACTACTCTAGCTAGATTGAGAAGTAGGGCCTAACCCCAGAACCTAAGCCCATGCAGCATTATACACTCCAGAATACAAACAGATCAGTTCAGTGGGTGAACACAAAAGTCTCACAACTGAGTCCAGGTCAAGCTATGGCTCAAATGCATGACTCCTGCCCCATGTGGGAACTCTCTAACCTCTGTATCTGTAGCCTCTGGTTTTTCCTAGACCTGATTCACTCCATAGGCAGAGCACACAGTCCCTCTGGTCTGCAAGTCTTCCAAACTTGGGATGGTCCCAAGAGATCTACTCAGGTGACAACTTTATTGCAAGGGCCCTTTGACCCTGCAGAAGCCTTGCAGGCACTGTGGACTGCTGCCAAGAGTCAGTTCACCAATCAGTTCTAGAGCAAGGGGCCCTACCTTGTGTGGGAGTACTCTAGGCTTTGCAGGCCTCCAGTACTGACAGATGTTGAGACTTATATACCACAGTTCAAGCATGTGAGCTTTTCCCCATGGCTAGAACTATATAGACATGGCTGGTCTCCACTCCTCAAAAGTGCTAAGCCCAGAACCTGTCACACTCACAATGTACAAGTCCCCAGCCGCATGAAGGGCCCTTCAGACACTGCAGACTAGCGCTGTACCAGGTAACTTTGCTGTACCAGGTAACTGCTCTCTCTCTCCTCTGCTGGGGTTTATAGACACTGAGACTAGCGCTGTACCAGGTAACTTTGCTGTACCAGGTAACTGCTCTCTCTCTCCTCTGCTGGGGTTTATAGACACTGTAGAGATGGTTGGCCAGCACCCTCGTCCCGTACCACTGCTTATGGCTAAGTGGCTCACTAAAAGATTCCCACCCCACAAAACTGCAACACTAATACCAAAACACTTCAAGTCTACAACACTGAGGTACTCAAAGACACAACTAAGAGTGAATATAATAAGAGAAATAATACAATAATACAAGAAGAGAAATTCCATAGAGACTACACTACTATACCCAGTCAAAATCAAAACACCTTATCTAATTGACAATAAAGAGGATATCTTCAAAAAAACTTTTACACTAAAAATGCTACCCCTCAAAATTGAAAGAGATAATAATCCAAGCAGATACACAGACATCAACATAGGTATGCAATAAATAAAAAAGAAGGTAACGTAACACCTCCAAAGGAACACAATAATTCTCCAGTAATGTATCACAAAGAAAAGGAAATTCTTGAAATCCCTGAAAGTGAAGTCAAAATAATGATTCTAAATAAAAACAAAAACAATTCAGCAAGATGTGAGAAAATACCAACAGATAATATTATAACAAAATCAAGAAAATAATACAAGAACAATGAGAAATTCAACAAAGATAAAGAAATCACAAAAGGGAAAAAACCCAGAAATTCTCAAAATGAAACACTCAACAAATAAATTAAAAATATAATAGAGAACTTCAATAGCAGACTAAACAGAAGAAAGAATCTAGACATAGAAAATAAAGTTTGGGGGATCATCCAGTTAGGAAAAACAAAACACACCAAAAATAAGAATGAAGAAGAATGAAGACAGCTGATGGGATTTATGGGGTACCATCAATTGAACAAATATTTGCATAATGAGAGTAACAGAAGGAAAAGTCCCAAAGAAAGAAACAGAAAAATTATTCTATAAAGTAATAGCTCCAAGTACTGGAAGAAATATGGGTATCCAAATAGAAGAAAAGCACAAAGATCTACAAATAGATTCAAACCAAAGAGGTTCTTGGTAAAGTGAAGGCATCAAGGTATATATAATGTATTTTCCAACACACTAATAGAATATTATTCTTAGCTGAAATTATATAGGCATAGAGAGAATGAGATGATATATTCAAAACACAAAAACAAACAAAAAAACCCCCAAAACAAACAAAAAACAAAAAAACCTAAAGAATACCAAGAAAATCTATCCTTCAGAATAGAAGGAAAGGTTCAGTGAGGCTATGCTCTAAACTCCATCTTCTAGGCTCCCTAAATATTCAGACAAGAAGCCAATTTAAAGCTGAGGTGTGTCCTAGCCTGTTCAGGGAAGCTATGCTCTAAACTCCATCTTCTTCTTTTTTTTTTTTTAAAGAATTATTTTATTTAACTTTATTTATTTTATTTGCTTATTTATTGTAATTTGGAGAGAGAGAGAGAGAGAGAGAGAGAGAGAGAGAGAGAGAGAGAGAGAGAAGAGAAAGAAAGAAAGCAGAAATAAAGTGAAGGAAAGTGGAGAAGTTATACTGATATAAATTTTGACCTATAGAGAATATAATGTAAGTTATATTTTTATTCTAAAAATTAAAAACATTTTAATATATAAATAATTTTTAAGATATGGAATATATTTGTGAGAAAACTCATCCTAATTTATATTTATACTAGATGTTCAATATTACATGTTAAACTTGATCACAACATGCATGGGTATAAGCAACATGAAAAATATTGCTTCTTTAAGAATTTTTCTGGGGGGCTGGCAAGTGGAATGGTGGTTAAGGGCACTAGACTCCCACATGGCCAACTGCAGTTCAAGTCCCGGATCTGGCAGCTTGCTTTCTCACTTTCTTTTTTTCTCTCTCTCTCTCTCCCCCTCTCTGATCAAATGAAAGGAAGAAAAGAAGGAAGGATAGAAGGAAGGGAGGAAGGAAGAAAGAAAAGAAGAGAGATAAAATAATTCTTTTTTTTTTTTGGAGAGGTTTTTGCTATAAGGTGCATGCGCTCGCCAGACAGACAGAGAGAGACAGAGAGAAAGAAAGCGAGAAATCACCCCCCAGGGAGGATGGCCACGCCGCAATCCCTTCTCCTCCATTCTCCTCTCAGGATCTTGGGCACGCATGCACACGTGCCCGGCGTGAGTTTAAGCCACTGGGTCCGGGACTCGAACCACGGTCGACAACATGGGAGTCCAGCGACATAGCCATTATGTTAACTGCTGGTCCCGAGATAAAATAATTCTAATGGAAAAACATATATATTTTTTCAGATAGGAGCAAGATGGCTAATGGAAGAATCCAGTTCCTGCCTTCTCCATAATGAAGGCATAAAACAACTATTAGGAGCATGTCAGTAAACTGGTGGTTGAGGCGGCTGGATATCACATGGCTGACTGTGTGGTTTGAGTCCTGGACCCAGCAGCTTGAAAATATACTGAGTGCATGTGTGTGTGTGTGCCCCAAATCCCCAAAGAAGAAATGGAGAAGGGATTATGGTACAACCATTCTCCTGGGTAGAACGTTTTCTTACTTTCCTTTTCCTTCTCTCTGGCAAGCTCATGTGGCTTTTAGCAAATTAAAACAACAAAGACGACTAGTCATACTTTGAGTGTAGTATCTAAGGAAGTACACTTAAACTCACCAAAGAAGATGTGAAGTTTTTTGACACATGAAAACTAAAAGGAACTGCCTAGAAAGGGAAACAAAGTGCCTAGCTGGCTTAGATTGGCAGGCTACAATCAGTAGAAACCACCCTCTCCTGGGAATGGGTTAAATAAGAGACCCTAACCTGCTAATACCACCATGGGCAACGTGGTGCCTGGGTATCCAGAGCCATGCAAGGCCCCAGGCCTAGTGAAGGGAAGTTCTTGGGACCTACAGGGCTACATGACTCTAAGGAAGGATCTTGCCCTGGATAATTCCACCTCCTGGGATCCAAGATGCTAAACCACTACGGGAACAAAGCAATTGCTAGGTAAAACTAGTCCAAAAACTGAAGACTCACATATCTTTACATCCCTGAGAATCTACTGATATTCCACCAAGCCCACATGTAGTGGCTAGAGGTACTACTCTAGCTAGATTGAGAAGTAGGGCCTAACCCCAGAACCTAAGCCCATGCAGCATTATACACTCCAGAATACAAACAGATCAGTTCAGTGGGTGAACACAAAAGTCTCACAACTGAGTCCAGGTCAAGCTATGGCTCAAATGCATGACTCCTGCCCCATGTGGGAACTCTCTAACCTCTGTATCTGTAGCCTCTGGTTTTTCCTAGACCTGATTCACTCCATAGGCAGAGCACACAGTCCCTCTGGTCTGCAAGTCTTCCAAACTTGGGATGGTCCCAAGAGATCTACTCAGGTGACAACTTTATTGCAAGGGCCCTTTGACCCTGCAGAAGCCTTGCAGGCACTGTGGACTGCTGCCAAGAGTCAGTTCACCAATCAGTTCTAGAGCAAGGGGCCCTACCTTGTGTGGGAGTACTCTAGGCTTTGCAGGCCTCCAGTACTGACAGATGTTGAGACTTATATACCACAGTTCAAGCATGTGAGCTTTTCCCCATGGCTAGAACTATATAGACATGGCTGGTCTCCACTCCTCAAAAGTGCTAAGCCCAGAACCTGTCACACTCACAATGTACAAGTCCCCAGCCGCATGAAGGGCCCTTCAGACACTGCAGACTAGCGCTGTACCAGGTAACTTTGCTGTACCAGGTAACTGCTCTCTCTCTCCTCTGCTGGGGTTTATAGACACTGAGACTAGCGCTGTACCAGGTAACTTTGCTGTACCAGGTAACTGCTCTCTCTCTCCTCTGCTGGGGTTTATAGACACTGTAGAGATGGTTGGCCAGCACCCTCGTCCCGTACCACTGCTTATGGCTAAGTGGCTCACTAAAAGATTCCCACCCCACAAAACTGCAACACTAATACCAAAACACTTCAAGTCTACAACACTGAGGTACTCAAAGACACAACTAAGAGTGAATATAATAAGAGAAATAATACAATAATACAAGAAGAGAAATTCCATAGAGACTACACTACTATACCCAGTCAAAATCAAAACACCTTATCTAATTGACAATAAAGAGGATATCTTCAAAAAAACTTTTACACTAAAAATGCTACCCCTCAAAATTGAAAGAGATAATAATCCAAGCAGATACACAGACATCAACATAGGTATGCAATAAATAAAAAAGAAGGTAACGTAACACCTCCAAAGGAACACAATAATTCTCCAGTAATGTATCACAAAGAAAAGGAAATTCTTGAAATCCCTGAAAGTGAAGTCAAAATAATGATTCTAAATAAAAACAAAAACAATTCAGCAAGATGTGAGAAAATACCAACAGATAATATTATAACAAAATCAAGAAAATAATACAAGAACAATGAGAAATTCAACAAAGATAAAGAAATCACAAAAGGGAAAAAACCCAGAAATTCTCAAAATGAAACACTCAACAAATAAATTAAAAATATAATAGAGAACTTCAATAGCAGACTAAACAGAAGAAAGAATCTAGACATAGAAAATAAAGTTTGGGGGATCATCCAGTTAGGAAAAACAAAACACACCAAAAATAAGAATGAAGAAGAATGAAGACAGCTGATGGGATTTATGGGGTACCATCAATTGAACAAATATTTGCATAATGAGAGTAACAGAAGGAAAAGTCCCAAAGAAAGAAACAGAAAAATTATTCTATAAAGTAATAGCTCCAAGTACTGGAAGAAATATGGGTATCCAAATAGAAGAAAAGCACAAAGATCTACAAATAGATTCAAACCAAAGAGGTTCTTGGTAAAGTGAAGGCATCAAGGTATATATAATGTATTTTCCAACACACTAATAGAATATTATTCTTAGCTGAAATTATATAGGCATAGAGAGAATGAGATGATATATTCAAAACACAAAAACAAACAAAAAAACCCCCAAAACAAACAAAAAACAAAAAAACCTAAAGAATACCAAGAAAATCTATCCTTCAGAATAGAAGGAAAGGTTCAGTGAGGCTATGCTCTAAACTCCATCTTCTAGGCTCCCTAAATATTCAGACAAGAAGCCAATTTAAAGCTGAGGTGTGTCCTAGCCTGTTCAGGGAAGCTATGCTCTAAACTCCATCTTCTTCTTTTTTTTTTTTTAAAGAATTATTTTATTTAACTTTATTTATTTTATTTGCTTATTTATTGTAATTTGGAGAGAGAGAGAGAGAGAGAGAGAGAGAGAGAGAGAGAGAGAGAGAGAGAAGAGAAAGAAAGAAAGCAACCAGGTCCAGGACTCGAACTGTGGTCACCCATGTGGGAGTCCAGCACCCTTAACCACCATGCCACCTGCCAGCCCTTCTAAACTCTATCTTCTAGACTCCGAAAATATTCATACAAATGGCAGAAAGATTTTGTCACAGAATGACCAGAAACCACTGAAGAGGCACAAAAAGCAATGAGAAACCAAGAAAATATCTCTCCCCTAAGGGAAAAGAACAATCCTTCATCATCCACAAATTGTACAATAGAATTTGTGGAAATGTCTGATAGAGAATTCAGAATATTCATAGTGACAAAACTAAATGAGATGTAACAGCTCAGAGATTATGAACTCCAGAAGATGTAGGAAAAAAGAGAATGAGTTCTAGGAGGTGTTGAAGTTCTTTCATGATCGGAAAGAGGAAATATACACCATAAAAAAGAATCAAATAGAACTATTAGAGATGAAGGCTGCCATTCAGGAAATCAAAACCTCCCTCAAAATATTATAAGCAGATTAGTTCATGCTGGAAATCAAATCTTGGATGTTGAAGGCAAAACTTCTGATCTAGAAAAAACAACCAAAAAAACCAAAAATATAACCTAAAAAAATGAGAATACTATAGAAGAAATACTAGACAGCATTAAGTGCCAAAACATCTGGATAATTGGTATCCCGGAAGGTGAGGAAAGTAATAAGGGCATTGATAATCTATTCCATGAAATCTTGGAAGAAAACTTTCCAAAACCAGAGAGGCATTCAAATATCCAGACCCAAGAAATACAAAGGACCCCTAAAGAATCAACCCAAGAAGATATTCTCTAAGGCACATCATAGCCAGACTTATCTACAAAGACAAGATAATAAAATTGGCAATAGAGAAACGTTAGGTTACTTATAAAGGTTATCCAATCGGGCTAATCTCAGACCTCTCATCAGAAACAATGCAAGCAAGGAAAGAATGAGAAAATATATTCAAAGTGTTAAGTGAAAAGCAATTTCAACCAAGAATATTATACCAGGGAAGATTAACTTTCATATGGAAAGAAAGAATAAAAACATTCTTAGATAAACAAGACCTGAAAAGAATTTGGCAATAGCAGATCCACTCTTCAAGAAGTTCTGAAAGGAGTGTTCTACCAGGAAGACTAAAGACATACAGAAATAAGAGAACAAAAGGCAACGAAGAAAATGACCAATTTAATGCTCGAGACAAGAAATATCAACAATAATGTTGAATGTTAACTTCCAGGATTTAAACGGAAAGATTGGACCACAGTAACACTGCATATTCAACAGAAGAGAGTTTGAACATTAAGACTGAACTGGCGAAATGGGGTTTTATGACTTTTCAGTAAAACATTACTGATTTTTTTTTCTTACTATGCTTTGTTTTCCCAATTTAATAAGCATTTTACTTTCTTTTGTGTTGTTGATAGGTTCAGCAATTTGTTAAAATATTTTTCTTATTTGTTTCTCTCTTTTTTTTTCTGGACAGGTTTTATCCATAGGGTGTTCACCAGAAAGACAGAGAGAGACAGAGGGACAGAAAGTGAGAGAAATCATCACCCTCCCGCCCCCCAGGGGGGATGGCCATGCCGCAATCCCTTCTTCTCCTTTCTCCTCTCGGGATCTTGGGCACGCATGCACACGTGCCCGGAGTTTAAGCCACTGGGTCCAGGATTCAAACTGCGGTCGACTACATGGGAGTCCAGTGACATAGCCATTACGCTCACTGCTGGTCCCTCTTGTTTGTTTCTTTAAATGGAAGCATAAACTTTTCTTCCTTCCTAAACCCTCTGGAATTAAAAAAAATATTTGGGAGTATTCTTATTTTGTGGCAGAAGGGTTATTTGTATAAGTTCAATAATGTTGTTGCATTGAATCAGAAATTGGAAATACTCATTACTGGACAGGGCTTTGATTAGAATGTCATATCTGAAGATTAATCAGAAAACTACGGGACTAAGGTGGATCTCAAGTAAGCCAACAGAAACTCTTAGAAAGATGGCTTAGTACCATAAATAGTTGTTCCTGGCAGAGAGGATTAGAGATGATATATAAAAGAATTCATAACATAAAATAACCTGGACTTTTCCAGCCCAGCATTGTAATCAGTAGAGATTGCAAAAGAGCAACCACACTAGAGGATTATCTTGAGAGAGACTTTGAAGGAAGAATAAGAGACTGATCTTTGCTAGCAGATGGTATATGACAGAATATTTGGTAGGCAGGGCTGAACTGAGAAGGTTTATGTGTGACTTGTGTGCTGGGCATTTGCTTTTCAACAATTTGAGTAGTTGACATGTAAATATTTTCTCAAAATATTTAAAACCATATTGTCCCTGTTGTTATAGAGTCACAAACAAAATTATAGAAAATGATAAGAAATATTTTGAACATTATCTTTAAAATTCAGTATTTTGAAATTTTTAAAGTTGTTTATTAACTGTCAAGAATACAGAGTCTGAGAAAATTTTTTTGGATATGTAAAGTAAATGTGGAAAAATGTAAGAATAAATAAATATATATAAATAAATAAAAGATTAAAAAAAGAATAGAAGGAGAAATAGAGTCTTTCCTACTTAGGCAAAAACACAGGGAATTCATCATTACTTGACCTTATTTTATCCAACAAAGCACTGGGGGGGTCCTAGCTAGCATAAGTAGGAAAGAGAAAGAAATAAAAGGGATTTTATTTGAAAGGAAGAATTCAAACTGTAGTTGTAGACAATACAGTCTTTGAAAATCTTAAAGGTACTACCACAAAACTCCTAGAACTGATAAATAAATTCAGTAAAATTGCAGGGAGCATAATCAATATATAAATTCAGCATTATTTTTGTATAGTAATAATGAAAGAGCTGAAAAAGATATTTAATAAATGAAATCCTATTTACAATAGCTACAGAAAAACATAAGTTTACCTAGCTAAACATTTAACCAAAAAAGTAAGAAATATGTATAATGAAAACTTTAAACTATGGATATTATCCATGTTCATGGATTGAAAGAACCAATATTGATAAGACATCTATACTACTGAACAATCTACAGATTCAGTGCAATACCTATCAAAATACCAATGACATTTTCCATAGAAATGGAAAAAATAAGATTTGTATGGAATCCAAAGATCCAAAATAGTCAAAGCAATCCTCAGCAAAAAGAGTGGATCTGGATGCATCATACTACCAGATTTCAAAGTAAACGATAAAGCAAAAGTAACAAAAACGGCACGGTAGTGGCAAAACATAACAAAAAAATAAAAACAGACACATAGACTAAGGGAATAGAAAAGAGAACCCAGAAATTAATCCATGTATACATAACTAGATGATTTATTTTTTTTTCCTTTGGCTATAGGGTATGCGCATTTGCCAGAGTGACAGAAAGAGACAGAGACAGAGAGACAGAAAGTGAGAAATCCCCCCCCGCCCCATGGGAACGGCCACACCACAATCCCTTCTCCTCCATTCTCTTCTCAGTCTTTTGGGCAGGCATGCACATGCACCCAGCATGTTTCAAGCCACTGGGTCCAGGAGTCAAACTGTGGTTGACCATGTGGGAGTCCAGAGACATTACCACTATGCCACCTGCTGGCCCAATCTATGCTCTTTGGACATGCCCCATAGATGTAGTTTTTTTTTTTTGTTTTTTTTTAAACTTTCAAGTTTGGGACTAGCAGTTAGCGTAATGGCTATGTCGTTGGACTCCCATGTAGTTGACCGCGGTTCAAGTCCTGGACCAGGCAGCTTAAACTCGCTCTGGGCACGTGTGCGTGCATGCCCAAGATCCCGAGAGGAAAATGGAGGAGAAGGGATTGCAGTGTGGCCATCCCCCCTGGGGGGTGATTTCTCGCTTTCTATCTCTCTCTGTTTTTCTGGCGAGTGCAGAAAGCAAAACCTCTCCAAAAAAAGAAAAAAAAAAGAAAAAAAACTGTCAAGTTTTTACATGGTAGTTTTGTTCATGTAATATTAATCAAAGGCACAAAAGATAGAATGTTATAGGGAAAGGAAGAAGGTTCATCTGTACTTAAATGTATAAACTAGTATAGATCCTCATTTTTAATTTATTTTAAAAATTTTGTCATAGGGCTTGTGATGTGCTGGGTAGGATAGGTGAGAAAGAAAGAAAATGAGAAAGAACTTCCCATGGGGCATGGCCATACTGCAATCTCTTCTTATCTTTCTCCCTTTGGGAATTTGGGTATGCATACAGATGTGCCCAAAATGTTTCAAACTACTATGTTTGGGAACTTGCACCTCCCAGTCATCTGTGTGGGACCCAGCCACATCAATAAGTAGTTATAGGCTGGACCCTCAATGGCTATTTTTGTTGTTTGTTTTTGAGCACTTCCTTACGTTAAAACACTTCAAAAATTCCAGGCTCACCTTGTATTCTTTCCTGATCTGGAGAACAGGAACAAGGAACCACAGTAAACTTTTACTGACAAATGCTATTAGAAACTAGGATTGGGCATTAGGTTTGTTTGTTAGTACTGGTATTCTAACAGAGCAAAGGAATTTAAGTATGTATACTAACCTCATATATACACATAGTTACAAGTATTCTTTCCTTCCTTCCTTCCTTCCTTCCTTCCTTCCTTCCTTCCTTCCTTCCTTCCTTCCTTCTTCTTCTCTCTCTCTCTCTTTCTTTCTTTCTTTTTTCTTTTTTAGAGATTTTTGCCTTAGGGTGTGTGTGTTTGGGTGGGGGAGAGAGAGAGACAGAGGCAGTGAGATAAAGAGGAGAAATCACCCCCTTCCCCCCAGTGGGGATGGCCATGCCACAATCCCTTCTCCTCCATTCTCCTCCCAGGATTTTGTGCATGCACGTGCTTAGCGTGAATTCAAAGCCACCAGGTCTGGGATTCAAACCATGGACAGCCATGTAGGAGCCCAGTAATGTAAGTGCTATGCCATCTGTTGGTCCCATCTACAAGCATTTCTATATGTTGCCATTTGTTTCTATTGGTCTTTAGAAACATCATGATGTGTTTTGCACAGAAAAACAAAAGGTATGTCATGACTTTTCCAATGACCCAATATATTAAACTAGACATGAGTTCACACTTATGTCTCTAACTCTAATCTATTACCACAGGAATCATTCTAGTCTCTTCTCCTTGCTTTTAGGTATGCGGTTTCCTACCAACGGTGAGAAACTTATCTCTTACTATCCACCATCCATTTACTTAATTATTCAGTTCTAGTATACATATATAAGAGAATTGTTAACTGTACTGTCATAGAATACAGCATTATCAACTAAAGTGTTTACATGTAGTTGCTTTTGTCTTTAGACTTATGGACTACTCATATCTAAAGTTATTTAGGATAGTACCTTTCACCTATACTCCTAGGAAGCGTGTTCATCCCTTCCACCATGTTAGGATGTCAGGAGAGATGCATCTTCGAAGCAGAGAAAAAGCCCTCCTCAACCGAGAATACTGTATGCAGCAAGATTACTGTTCATTTGGGAAGAAAAGACACGAACATTCCCAGATAAACAAAACCTGAAAGAATTTACCAGCACCAGACCAGATCTCCAAGAAGTTCTTAAGGGAGTGCTATGTCAGTAAAATTAAATGTAGACACACAGAAATAAGAGTTTAAAAACTAAGAAAATGGGCAACTTAATTGTAGGGACAATGTTTAGAGATGAGCATTATATCCCAGAATTCAATCTGGAAGATCGAACCTTAACAGAAGAAAGATTAAGTACATGAGACTGAACTGATGAAACAACATTCTGTGACTTGACTAAAATATTGCTGCTTTTCTTCTAAGCTTTGTTGTCCGGTTTTAAAGGATTTTTGTCCTGTCTTGAGCTGTCGATATGTA
>NW_006160128.1:3391681-3438113 GCF_000334495.1 Tupaia belangeri chinensis
TATGAAAGTAAAAATGGAATATAATTGATGACAACATGCATGATTAAGCCACTATGCAGTTTATTCTAGATGGGAAACCACATTTAGTATGTTGTGATGATGCTCAGGGAATGAATGTTAAGTAATTAAAAAAAAAATTTGCAGGAGAAAAATAAAAACAGTAAAACTGTTCGTATCGAAATAAAAAAAAATGCATATTTGATGACTGCAGTAAGCTATATAGCCCCAGCTGGGTACTACTTTATAATATGTTCATTCTACTCACTGAGGTTTATGCCTTACGTCAGCCTTGGGTTCATGTATATGTATATATCAACTGTGCTAGCTATTGGATATATTTAGACTAATTAAATTCATTAGCAAATCAATTAAATGGGGGGGGGAAGGCATAGAAAGCAACCATGGATACCAGAGACAATGTGGGAGGAGGGTGGGACATGGCAGAGGGTGAGGGATAGGGAATCAAGGATGGCAAAACAAAAAACGAAGTATACAAGACATAAGAATTGGAAAATTATTTGCTGATAACATGTATGTTGATATGCTTGACTGAGCCAATACACAGTGTATTTTGGATGGAAAATTCATTTGTATGCTGTAAAGATGTATAGTGAATTAATGTAAAAAATAAATAAATTTAAAGAGAAAAAAAATAAAAAGCCCTCCTCAAATAAGAATATGCTGCCACTTTGATCTTGGATTATGCAGCCTTCAGAATTGTGAGTATTACATTTTTGTTATTTATTTATTACGTAGTCCAAGGTATTTTGTAGATCAGTTGACTAAACCAAGTAGGATGATGATTTTTTTTCAGATTGTTCAGATATGTACCATTATTTTTTGCTCTCTTTCCCCTTTTGCATTCTGAACTCTCTGAGGTAATTTTTCATCTGCCATAAGTATATCTTTTAAATTCCTTATGTGAGATTTCTTTTGTAATAAGATCTAGATTAGTAGAAAGAAGACATTTCATGCTTCCTCATTCTTGAATAACTTTGCTGTGTATAATATTGATTAGAAGTTTTCTTTCAGCACTTTGAAGATATTCCAGTAACTTCTGTTTCATTTATTGTTATTGAGAGGTTATGGATCAGTAAAATTGCTGAACATTTTGTGTTTTCTAATTTTTTAAGGATTTATTGTCATAAAACTAAAACGCACATTTTGTCAAAATATTATAGATACAATTAAAAGGCATTTGACTAATTAGAAAGGACACTACTAGTGAAGTCTCAAATCTTAGGGAAAAAAACTTAAGAAAATCAGTAAGGAAGCATGCCAATCTACAAACTCAAAAAACATGTGAATATTCAACTTACAAAAGAGGAAATAGAAATAATAAAATATGTAAAATATTTACTCTTGCTATTAATAAAAGAAGTGCAAATGTATATAATGATACACATTTATTACTTATTATTACTAGAAAATAATCAAAATTATAACATCAAGATACAGGGAATTATGCATTCACAACTTTATTTAAGTATAATTAACATACCATACAGTTCATTTTCTGTTAATCTGTAAGATTCCTTTTTCTGTATTTTATACTGTTACTATCATGTCAAGAAGTATAGATTTCTTTTTATTAATCCTGTTAGGAATTTGTTTAGATTCCTTAAACTAAAGATTGATGTTCTTCAAGAATGCTGAGATTTTATTTTTAAATTGCTGTATCTTCAGACATTTCCTTTTCCACATTTGGTATTTTCTCCTTTTGAACTCATTTTATTATATTTCACATTTTCTCACTCTATCCTCCATGCTTCTTGACTTCTTTTTTTTTTTTTTTTTTTTTTTTTTTTTTTTTTTTTTTTTGTCTCTTTTATCAATCGAAGCTGAATTCTGGTTAATTTCTTCCAATAGTTTATGTTAGGTTGCCAGTTCTCTCTTCGATGGTATATAATCTGTTGTCTAACCATTTATTAAGTTTTCCTTTAAGAGTTTTATAGTTTTAACTATTATGTAAACTCAACGACATGGGGAGTCCAGCAACGTAGCCATTTTGCCATCCGCTGGTCCTAACCAGAACTCTTAATCAATAACAGTATAACAATCATCATCTATTCACACTTAAGACTTAACTATGGGGGCCAACAGGTGCTGTGGTGGTTAAGGTGCTGGATTCTCATATGGTGGAGTCCTGGACCTGGTGACTTGAAAATCACACTGGGCATGTCTGCATCCATGCCCAAAATCCCAGGAGAAGAATGGAGAAGAGACTGTTGTGTGGTCATCACTCCTGGGAAGTGATTTTTCACTTTCCCTCTCACTGTGTCTTTGTCTCTCTCTCTCTCTCTCTCTGGTAAGTGCACATGCCCTGTGGCAAAAACCTTTAAAAAAATTACTGAAGAAAGGCAAAAAAGTAAGAGAAAGTAAACCACCCCATGGGGGTGTTTTCTCACTGTCTCTCTCTCTGGTAAGTATACACACCCCCTGGCAAATTAAGAAAAATAAAAATCTCTTCTGGATAAGTAACTGGGGATGAGAGTCCCTATAAGCTGGAGAAAGTGGGGGAGTTCTTGAAAACGATAAAGATAAAGATGGAAGGTGGATCCCCTAATTCTGTGTATGCAGTAACAAGTTACAGACTCATCCCTGACCTGTGACTATATGGAACAGACTCAAAGCAATATAAGAAAGGCTTTTAGAACATATGTATAATATATACCACTGTTCTACAAGCTCTTGGTTGGGTCATGTGCTGGGCAGAGCCTAACAGTACAGCAAAGGTTAGGCGACCACCCACAGAAAGTAAGACAGACTTTATAATCTGATCCCCATCAGATTTATTGCTAAAGTGAATGAACTAACTAACTAACTGACTAACTAATTAGTTGACATTTTCTAGAGGATTTTAACAGGAGTTCAATATAATATTTTATTATATTATTTTATTTATAATATTATAAATGTCCAGATATAAAACACAATTACTCAATAAAGAAAGAATCAGGAAAATCTGACTAGTTTTCAGGAAAAGAAATCTATAGATGTCAACCCTAAAGTGAGCCAGATATTGAAATTGTCAGAAGAATAATTTTAAGCTACTGTTACAACCATCCTCATGACATAAAGGTCAACACATCTGAAATAAATGTAGAGATAGAAATTCTTAGCAGAGAAATAGAAAACAGTCAAGTAGAAACTTTAGAAGTGAAAAAAAAATAATGTATTTGAAATGAAAACCACTCTATAGGCTTAAAGTAGAATGGAGATGAAAGAGGGAAAAAGTCAGTAAAACTGAAGCTAGATCATAGAAAAGACCTGAAAAACAGAGGAATAAACTATCTTATAAATAAACACAGCCTCAGGGACATTATCAAAATCATGACATGGAATTCCCAGGAGAGGAAAATGAAGCTTGCATAGAAAAAAATTGAAATTCTAAAAACTAAAATTCCCCAAATTTGGCTAAAGATATACATATAGATTCAAGAAACTCAGTGAACTCAAAAGGATAATCTCAAAGAAAACCATACCTAGGCACATCACAATGGAACTGCTAAAACCAGAGTTTTTTTTTCCCTTTAGTTTTCTGCCATAGGCACATGTGCTCACCAGAGAGAGAGAGAGAGAGAGAGAGAGAGAGAGAGAGAAAGAGAGAAATCACCCTACAGGGGGAGGGCGACACCACAATCCCTTTTCCTCCATTCTCCTATCTGGATTTTGGACATGCATGCACATGTACCCAGGGTGACCCTCAAGCTGACAAGGTCTGACACTAGAACCATGGTCAGTCATGTGGAAATCCAGTGGCTTAACCACTACACCACCTGCTGGCCCTAAAACCAGAGATTTTATATGTGTGGTGTGTGTGTGTGTGTGTATGTGTGTGTGTGTGTGTGTGTATACATACACACTAGGCTAGCCCTGTAGCATAGGGGTTAAGTGCTGTGTATTGGGAGCTGGATCTCACCTGGCTGACCACGGTTGTAGGAATCCTGGCCCGAGAGGCTTGGAAAATACACCGAGTGTATGTGTGCATGCCAATCCAAAATCCTAATGGGAAGGAGAAATGGAAAAGAAGGACTGTGACGTGACCTTACTCCACTGAGGGTGGGGGGTGCTTTCTCTCTCTCTTTGCCTGAGTGTATGTGCCCTCTAACAATTAAATGGAAAGAACAACAACAACAAAACAAACAAACAAACAAAAAACCCAGAAAAATCACAACTTAGACATAACAGAAATTCATGTGACTGTGAATTTCTACTTAGGAATGACGGGGTTAGAAAACAACACAATAAGTTATTTCAAAAATGCTGAAGAAAAGAACTGTCAACCTGGGATTCCATATCTAGGGAAAATATCCTACAGAAATAAAGGTTAGATAAAGACATTTTCAGGTGAAGAAACACTAAGAGAAGGTTTTTTCCAGCAGACCTACTCTGAAAACCAGAACTCTTACTCAGTAACAGTACAACAACAATCATCAATCAACATGTAAGACTTACTATGGGGGCCAGAAAATGGTGAGTGGTTAAGGTGCTGGACTCCCACATGGTAGACTGAAATTCAGTTCTGGACCTGGTAGCTAGAAAACACACTGGATGCATATGCATGTGTGCCCCAAATCCCAGGTGAATAGAGGAGAAAGGATTGTGGCATGTCCATCCATCCTGGAGGTGATTTCTCGCTTTCCCTCTCAGTATCTCTCTCTGTCTCTCTCCTCTCTGGTGAGCACACAAACCCTATGGCAAAAACCTTTAAAAAAAATGGAAGACTTACTATGAGTTAGTCTTGTTCTAAGTGCTTTCAATGGATTAACTCACTTGATCCAATAAATTGTATACTACTAGCATTCTCATTTTACAGATGAAAAAACAAACAAAAAAGATATTAAGTAGCTAGTAGGTGACTAAGCCAGAGAAGAACCCAAGGCTTCAGTGATAATGTTCTTATCTATTATCTTATCTTCTAACCCCCTTGTAGAAAGAAAAATCTCGAGGACATTGAGTTATTCAAGTAGGTAAATAACTGGTTAAAATAGATGTAATGATTTTAAAAATTATTTTAATTTATTTAATGCTGTTCCTCAGAGATTACAAAAAGGGAAGGTAAAGTACCAATTTGATGCCTTATTTAACTTGGAAAAAAATGCTATTAGAAGTAAGACGAAACACTGATTTATCCACAGTAATCATAACAATAAACATTTTGTGAACACTTACTGTTTGTCAGAATTGTTTGGGGACTGAGGATGTAAAAATGAATAAGATAACACTTCAGGATTTTTAATAAAATGGATAATAAAGAAAAGTAAATAAATAAAATCTAGCATGACATTTCCTATAATAAAAACATGCCAAAGTGTATACAAAATACAAAGGCTGTAGAAACTAAGCACCGATCTAATCACGGCTATTATAAAAAGAATAATTTTTAAAAAGGGTTTGAAAAGCAAAGAAAAATACTGAATATTCAGGAGAATATTTCATAGTTCTATTTTCCATGACTAATGAAGACTACTATTTCTGTTCCAAAATTAGTAAATAAAGTCTCAGCTAAGTCAGCAATGAATAGAAAGAAGATCCAAAAGGTTTCCATACTGTATATACACAGTAATTTTCAAGCCTTCAAGTTAAAAATAATAGATTTATTCCCAAGTACTTAGAATCAGCTCCTATTAAATAATTCTCCACTCACTGATCAATAGAGTGTTCAGTAATTATCAGGATACAAAAAAAAAAGAGGACTTAATCCAGAAAAACATTTCAATAAGACAAAATGCAGCATTTCTATACTGGATCAAGAAAGCTATATTGAATTTAAGAGTTACCTTAACAGTTACAAAGACTAATTTCTCCACTTAAACCATGGGATCCATGGTGAGGGTCATGTCTTCTTATTATTATTATTGTTTTTTTTTTTTTTTCTATCATTAGAATCCCTAGTGCCAATGAAGACATTCCAACAACTTCCCCATATGTAACTTGGAAGTAGAGCACCAATTTGTCTGATAGTGGTCACAGGTACAAAGGCCCATTTAAAAAACTGGGACCAGCAGGTGGCGTGGTGGTTAAGGCGCTGGACACTCCCACGTGACCGACCAGGATTCGAGTCCTGGTGGCTTGCTTTCTCGCTTCCTCTCTCACTCTCAACCTCTGTCTCTCTCTGGTCAAATTAAAAATAATAATAATAATAAATGAATAAATAAAATAAAATAATAAAAAAAACAAAAAACCTGTCAATTTCAGATAAAAATACAAGATATTCAAAACTAAGTTTTGAGCACTCTTATATCCCCAATGATATTAATAAATCAACAGCAAACTGCACCCACATTTCCCAGCTGTGAGGACATTGACTCAAATTGCTTAACTCAGTCCACACAGCCCTGAGAAGGCAAAATGTAACAAAACCCTGTCTAGATGTAATTTCTGTGCAGGTCTCTGTTTAGTAAATACATCACTGTATACCAGTCAGGAATCTTGCTCCAATAAAGGAACATAAAGACTTAAAAAAAAAAAAAAAAGAATCCCTAGTGCTTTATACAGAACCTGTAAAGACTGTTAGTGTATTTTTATGTTTATTGATTTATAATCTTATTATAAAAGAATTAATAAGAAATTTAATTATTTCTTGACTATATTCCTTATATATGATACAGCATTACTTAATGTTCAAAACTACTACTTAACTTAACAGAAAAAAGAAAAAACAAACCCCAGTTCTATTACAACCCTAGATCTCATATGTGTAGGTAATATAAATAAATGTTAAGAAAGAGATTAGTATAAAAGAATCAATTTGAGTTTCTTAAAGAACAGCATGGAGTTATACATTTAAAATCTCTATCATGAATGTAAATTGGTATATCCACTACAGAAAACAATATTGAGGATCCCCAAAAACCTACAAATAGAATTATCGTATGACCTAGTAATCCTGCTCTTTGGTATTTACCAAAAGGACAGGAAAGCACTTGGTTGGAAGAACACTTGATCTTCCATGTTTACTGTGGCATTATTCCCAATTGCAAAAACATGGAATCAACCCAAGTGCTCAATATCTGATGACTGGGAAGAAAAATTGTGTGACATATACACTACGGAATATTCAGTCATAAGGAACAGTGAGACTGTCATTGTTCTCAAAGTGATTGAATATGGAAGACCAACTGCTAAGTGAAATAAACCAGACTTTGAAAGACAAACATTGTATATCCCCATTCAATATATAATTGAGAGTAGGAAAGCTAAACATAGATACCAGAGTCTGTGAGGGAGGGGAGGGAGTAGATGGTAGAGGATGGGTGAGAGGAGCAAAGGGAGGAAATATTCACAAACCTGAAATGTAAAATTCTCTTTTGAAAATTATGTACATGGTAATATTCTTGCTTTCACTGTCAAAAATAAAATTTAAAAACTCTATCATGATATTTTAATTTTATTTGCTTTTACTAAAATGAAAGCTTATAATATATTGGGTAGTTGGGAAAGTCATGATTAATTTTTGCTTAGAAAAACACAGAACAAGACGTCATGACTTTCCTGATGACCTCAGCATGTGTGACACTATAAAAGAGAAAATAATAAATAATTACTCATTCATATTCTTCTGTAGCTGTGCTTCAAGTGGCTGCTCTTGATGGGATATAAACTTTAAGTAGCAGAAGAAACTTTGTGATTCATATTCCATACATTAAATGGATACATTTACTTTTATAATCATATTGCACATGGGATACAAAAATGGCTATACATTATTATGAAATCTTGAAGTACAAAGTTGCTGTATGTTTTATGTTGTTCTGAGATCAATTGTCTATTAATAAATGTTCATTACATCAGCAGATTCTTTTTAAAATTGTCACAGGGGCATGCACTTGACAGAGAGAGAGAGAGAGAGAGAGAGAGAGAGACTGAGAAAGAAAGAGAGGGAGAAAGCATCTCCATCACGGGGAATGGTCACTCCACAATCCCTTCTCCTTCATTTCCTCTTCTTTTAGGGATTTTGCATTTGCATTCACAGGCAGTGGGTAGCTTATATTTCAAGTTAAAGTATCTGTGGGACTTTAACTGTGCAGGTGGCCACGTGGGGTACAGCTTCCTTAACCATTAAGCCATGAAATTTTTCCTTTCTTATTTATTTTTTTAATTGCTAAACAGCATGTGCATTTGCCAGAGAGAGAAATAAAACACCTCCCAATAAAACACGGTCATACCACAATCATTTTTCCTACAATTCTCCATCATCAGGATAAAGGACATACACGTACTTGCACCTTCGTGTGTGTGTGTGTGTGTGTGTGTATGTTTTCAAACCATGGGGGATAGGATTGGATCTAGCTCAGTATGATGTATAGCGCTTAACTTCTGCAGTACGAAGACTGCCCTAATCAACAGATTTGAAGTTGACATTTCTTTTTATTTATTTATTTTTTAAGGTTTTTACCATCGGGCATATGCACTCACCAGAGAGACAACTGCAGTAAGAGGGAAAGTGAGAAATCACCTCTTAGAAGGTATAGCCACACAGCAATCCCCTCTCCTCCTGGAATTCTGGGCACGCGTGTACACTCATCACCCATGATTCTCAAACAGCCAGGTGTGTGGCTTAAACCATGGTTGACCATGTAGGAGTCCAGCACCACAATCACCACACCACCTGCTGGCCTCAACACTTCTATATTAAATTTAAGTGATGCATATTGTTCTCACACAGGGGATTTTAATCTAAGAATAGCTAAAGTAGTAACCATTAAACCATCAAATAGAGGATAGATACTAACATCTTTCTCAATAAAACAAGAGATTTAAATATACATATCTAATATTATAATAGTATTAATTTAATATAATATTAAATTTAATATACTATTATTGGTTTAGACCAATTTAAGTATACCAAGTTGCCAAGTATTCAAAGGTTATCAATACAAATTGAGTACCTTTTTTTTTTTTGGAGAGATTTTCACTGTAGGGCGCGTGCGCTCGCCAGACAGACAGAGAGAGACATAGAGACAGAAAGCGAGAAATCACCCCCCAGGGGGGATGGTCACGCCGCAATCCCTTTTCCTCCATTCTCCTCTCTCAGGATCTTGGGCACGCACGCACACGTGCCCGGCGTGAGTTTTAAGCCACCGGGTCCGGGACACGAACCGCGGTCGACTACGTGGGAGTCCAGCGACATAGCCATTACGCTAACTGCTGGTTCCCTTGAGTACCTTTTTTTCATGATCATATATCAACATGACTACAAAGTGGAATAAAAGTTCCTAACTTGTGTGGACAATTATTTTTAAAAACACTGCTATCTAGCTTTATTAAATTATTATTCAGCTATAATTAATGAATATCAATTGATGATTATAAGTAATCATAAAAAGTAAGTTTATATATTAATAAATTGATCTGTTTTCTGGGGTAGAATGAGTAACTTTCAGTAGTAATATAATATTCTTTAAAGTCTAACATAATCAGCAAACAAACAAAAGAAACAGAAAACAAAACATAACAAAACCTTGAAAATGTGGCCAAGATTTAGATAGATAGGATACTAAGACTGTTTGTTCACTCAGTATAAAAAAGGGGAAAACTTAAGTGTTGTGACTGAAGTTTCTCAGGTTTATCAGTTTATTATACTGATTAGTAGTATGGGATGAACTTTCTTTGCAACATATTTGTGACTTTCTTACCTAGAGAGCATGCCCAGAGGTGTAACATTAAGTGATCCCATCAGCATTGCCAGGGCCATCCCTGGCGCTTCCCGTTCTATTACTTCTTTTGTGGCCTGTAATTAAAGATTAAATAGCAGACTGAGTGAAATTAGCCAAAAAAGAAGGTAGAGTAGTAAAATTTACTTAGAGATAATTATAAATTAGGTTTTCCATAAACCAAACTTTGTAGTTTCTCAAACATTTATTTATTTTTTTTTTAAGACATCCAAACTCAGTTCTTTGGACAACTGAATAAAAGATGAGGACTATGAAAATCCAGAGAACTTTTATATTAGCAGTCCTTACTTTTCTTACAGCTCAGAATTACTTGATAGAAACCTCATCTTGTCTAATAATCCAAATTCCAAAAGTGAAGCCTCAGATTGCTCTAATAGCTCAACAGATTTTCATAGGGTAAGAAATCTGGGAATTTTTTTTTCCCTATTACTCTTGAAGTAATTACCCCCCAAAAACCTGAGCTCATCATACAAGCTATGATTTATAATATATTTAAAAGGAACTCAAAAGTCATCAATTCAATTTTCCCAAGTAATTAGCTAGGAAAAAAACTTCCACATTTACTATTTTCCATATCTTCAATATAAATTATCAGATTTTTTAAAAAAATAAGGATTAATGAAGTGATAGCTTTTAACTATATATAGTAGTTTTAGGATACACAATTCTTAAGACAAGCATAGTTAAACCTGGAATAAAGAAGGAGATAAAATTTTCATTTTCCAAGGTCAATCAAAATAGGCATATGTCCTCTTTGATGGTCAAATGCATTTTAGGCTAAAAAATGGGAGTGAAATATATGACTTAATCCATTTCCAGTCCTCTGTTAATA
This sequence comes from Tupaia belangeri chinensis, assembly GCF_000334495.1. Taxonomy (NCBI): domain Eukaryota; kingdom Metazoa; phylum Chordata; class Mammalia; order Scandentia; family Tupaiidae; genus Tupaia; species Tupaia belangeri. The sequence goes on from NW_006160128.1 coordinate 3,402,197, forward strand.
TATAAATGAAGAAAGTTACAATAATTGGGAGCAATACAAGAATAAAGCTTGCAAAATAAAGCATTCCAGTTAAAAACAAGAAGAGCAAACAAAATGAAAAGTAAATTATGGAGAAATATAGAGAAAGGTTGAAATTGCAATATTTCACTAGGAGTAGAGTGATAGTCTTAAATTATGAGATTGTAGCTATGGCAGAATTTTTGCTCTGGGCAAAACTCAAAAACTTGGCAAAGCAGTTAACATGCATCAAATTGGTATTAAATGCTAATTGATGTTATAAATAAACTTTTAGTATTCATATAAATTAGTCAGTTAATCTCTTATACTTACATATAGGACTACCCAAATTGATGCAATCTGTTGGTCTACTAAATCCCAGCATAATGCAATATTTATCATATATATTTATAGCAGAAATTTAAAAGGAAAACTAACAAGGACACACTGCTTCTCAGTAAAATCTACTTTCAATATAGAGGGACTGGTAAGTAGAAGAAAAGAATGTTACTAAATTCTTCTTTGGGAGTGAGTTCATAGGTAACATTTAAGTATGTAGCTAAAATATGTTAAGCTTGTATTATCTGAACCCTATCTCTTATTTTCCAAAGTCAAGCTGTCTGGTATGATTTTTACATTTTCTGAGAAGAAACACTATTTTGATGTTATAAATTACTTAACTGGGGTTTATAATTTATTCTTAGCTGCCCCTAAAAATCAATCGAGATGTGATTAAGAAACTCTTGGATAGAGTTAATACTTACACTACCTGACTGAAAAAGTCATATAAATGACGGTTGACAATGAGTTTGAGTGTCCATAAAGATGATGTTCTCCAAAGTAGAGTAGCATACTTTGTTTAGGGACAAGGAGGAAATTATCAACAGATAGCTAAGAGGAGGTATTTCATTTAAAACAGACACTTCAAAGCACAACTTTTTTAAAAAAAGATAATAAATATTTATTAAGCATCTACTATGTACTAGATAGTATTCTAGGCACTGATTTTATAGTAGTGAATAAAACAGATTTCTGAGAGTGATAAGTGCTCTGTCATTCAGTACATGAAATTTTCAAAAATTCCTAAAAGAGATACAGTTTGTTAATTTTTCTAGAACCTCTAAAATACAGCATTGGGTTTGGCCAAAACACTGAAGTAATCTACCGGGAATGTCTCATTCCATTTTTCATAGAATTCTTCTATGACTTTGCTTTTGTGGCATGCAATTAGATCCAATAAAACAGCTCAGTGGAAATTTATTTACATAGGAGAGTATTTAAGGCCATTTTTAATCATGTTGTACTGTCATTATCTTTAGGAAGACCTATAGAAGAAACTTCTCAAGTGTCATAACTAAGGATGCATATCCTTTGTGTAATCTTTTTAAAAATTATTTTATTTCATTTCATTTATTATCATCTTTATTATTTGTTTCTAATTTGATGAAAGAGAGAGAGAGAGAGAGAGAGAGAGAGAGAGAGAGAGAGAGAGAGAGAGAGAGAGAGAGAGAAAGAGAGTGAGAAAGCAAGCCTCCAGGGCCAGGACTCAAACCATGGTCAGACATATGGGAGTCTAGCACTTTTAACCATCATGCCACCTGCTGGCCCCAACAGCTTATTTTTAAATTATTATGTTTGTGAATTAAATTATCCTTAAGAACAGACCTTCCAGCAGGCTTACTAAACACAACCTAGTTTTATCTTATTTTTCCTTGCCCTGTTTTTCACATTTGTCTTCTAAAGCATTCTGTTGTTCTATGTATTCAGATAAGCCATCTTAAATATATTGTATTGTATAAAGAACTATATGGTCAAATGGATGAATGAATATATGTGTTACTTATACAGGGTTCTTCATCTTTCTATAAGTAATTCAGGAAGGACAGTTAATTATTTATAAAGGTCTTCTAGAGCATTTAGACCTATAGAAAAAATCTTATATATTTAAAAATGTAAAAGAGACAATATGTATTGTGGCAATGGCACTGAAAGGCATTGACACTGACAGCGGTAAACTAGTCAGGGAGAAGGGAATGTCAGGCTCTCTATGGGTTTTATTTTCAATTAGATATTTCTAAATAACATACAAACATTGTCTTTCTTACATCTGTATCAAATATATCTTTTCCATAAAACATGAGAATCCTTCTGCTTTCTTTCCCCCTTAAGCCATTTGATAGCAGAAAGGTCAACATCTGTGAAGTGAGACAATGAATGGCACAGATAATGTTTATGAGATTAGGGGTTGGATCTGTTGCAACACCTAAGACAGTGCCCACCATATGCAGTATGCACTAAACAAATAATTGCTGTATTAAGAAATGGATGAATATATCAGCCAATCTATATTTGAAATATGCCTTATTACTTAGTTGCTCTGTGAATTAGAAGAAAATATTTCAATTCTTTGAGCTTCAGTGTACTTATGAATAAAATAGAGAATAAACATATCTACATCTTATAGAATGGCCATGAGAACTAAAAGATAAATCACCTAGCATAGAGTAAGTATTCAATACCTGCCAATTCCTTTTATGTTTATATTTTTCAATTCTCCTTATATATTTGAAGTTTGTATCATATCAGTTAGAGAACAGAAATAATACAAGGCTCTAGAAACCATCTAGAAACAGTAGGTGATTTCAGAACCAAATATAAATGAAAATAGGATGAAAAACAAGAACTCAAATGTAAGAGCAAAGGCAAGTACAGAATAGGAAACAGAATACTGAAATAATGGGATAAAAACTGAAGAGCAAGTAGGTGATGATTAGAATATGGAGAAGAAATCAAGAGCTAAATGCAAAGATCTTTAAGCCATAAATGTGGAGGCACAATTAGAAGGTGAAGAGAAAGATATTAAAATTATTTTCAAATAAAATAAGAGAAAGATATCTTTCTAAATTATTAGAAAATCTAAATAGAAGAATGGTTGTAAGAAAGTACCTTTGTCACTTTCAGCTGCATATACTAGTACAATATAGATAAATAAAGGTTATTTGCATCTGTTAATGACTAGATAACAAGTATTCATCATCAATGGACTCGTCATTATCAATGTCAACATGTGCTATTTAAATTTGAAACTTTTTTTTCTTAATTTGCTTCAAGTTGTTTCCCATTTTCTTACACATTATTGATTATTGAGTTCTTTTTATTTTCCTTGCTTAAAGATGATAGGAATTTCTATTCCTATTTCAGATTGGTATTTTTGAACTAGTAGGGTCTAAAATATAGAGGCTTAATTGGATATTCTATATTTTTAATTTTTATTATTTTTTAAATTGCCAGAGACACCGGTGTGTGGCAAGTCCGGGGGAGTTGGGAGAAAGAGAGAGAGAGAGAGAGAGAGAGAGAGTGAGAAAGAATCCCCTCCATGGGGCGTGGTCAAGCCACATCTTTTTTCCTTCATTTCTCTCTCTTATTAGGATTTTGGGCATGAATGCACATTTGTGCACATGAATGCACAAGCCCCTGGGACAGGATTCAAACTGTGGTAGGCTTTGTGACATCAAGCTCCTAAAACATGGGGCTTAACCACTAAGCTACAGGGAAAGTCCACTATTCTCTTTAAATACACATAATAATCTTTTTTTCTTATCCTTGACACTTTGAAGACAACATTGAAGTCAGAAAGATACTTCAAAGATTTGCTAGTTTTCAAAAACAGTGTCATAAACAATGATTCTTTAGCTCAGGAATGTTATTGATAAAAGTCAGGTCCATTTTTTCATTTCCTAGGAAAAACTACTTTAAAAAAATTCTTGCTAACTGGCAATAATGTTTAACTATTTATAGAACATACAATAGCTAAATGTAAGTGTGCAGAAATTGTTTGCATGGCGACTGTGAAAAAAACATTTAATGTAGTGATTTTACTTATTTTTATAGACATATATTAACAGAGTAGAAAACTTTGTGTATTAATACTCACATGCTTATTACTTGACTAGATATATTCAATAAAATGTCCTCCTAATAATTCCTGCAATACGCTCTACTGATTAAGTAACCTTAAATAACAAAGACCATATTTGAAACATCAGCTAATAGTCACTAATAATTGTTGAGCTTTCAAGGTGAGCAAGGTTAGAGCAGTGGTTTTCAAATTTCAGTGTAGCTTAGAATTTTCTAGAGGTCTATTAACACAGAATGCTGGGTTCAACTTTCTGAATCAGAATGTCTACCTGAGGTCTCAAAATATGCATTTTAAAAAAAGAATTATTTTATTTAACTTTATTTATTTATTGATTGATTTTACTTTGATGAGAGAGAGAGAGAAAGAGAAAGTGAGAAAGCAAGCCACTACATCTAGGACTCGAACCACGGTTGGTCATGTGAGAGTCCAGCACCCTTAACCATTACAACACCTACTGGCCTCAAAATATGCGTTTTTAACTAGTTTCCAGGTGATGCTTGTAATGCTGGTCAGAGGACCACACTTTGAAAACACACTGCAGAGGGAAAAATTAAGTTAGATTAACAATAATGTGTACCACATAGCCTAATCTTCATGAACATTGATACTTAATTCTGTAGATTGACATAAATGTGAGAATACTTCATGAGAGCGTAATATAGACATAGTGAAAAATGTAGTAAAAATACAGTTCAATGCCAAACAGTTACATTTTCCTGACTCCTATCCATTAAAGGTTTTAGAAAGTGCTACAGGAAACTAACAATTCTGAGGCTCTTAGAAGTATCATATGATATTGAGAAGTTATCTTTAAAATATTTTCCTCCCTTGGGAATACAAATGATGAATAAAATTTACATATATAATGAGGGATGTTCAAGGAGTGCCAGCTATAAATCTACTTCTTTCTCCCCACAGTCAAGGAACAAAGTAGAATGGAAGTAAGAGTGATATTATTTTAAGAGCTGTCTTGAATCTATTCTTAATAATTAAAGACACTTACTTGTATATTATGTTAGTTTTATATTAATTACATACATCTTTAAATCCATCCTAACCATCAATGCAGTATAACACTACTACTAAATGGTTGAAGGCTGCTGCTGCAAAGAAAGAAGATGCAACCAAGAAATTAAGGCAATTTTGGGACCAGCAGTTAGTGTAATGACTATGTCGCTGGACTCCCATGTAGTTGACCATGGTTCGAGTCCTGGACCCGGTGGCTTAAAACTCACGCCGGGCGCAAGTGCATGTGTGCCCAAGATCCCGAGAGGAGAATGGAGGAGAAGGGACTGCTGAGTGGCCATCCCCCCTGGGGGGTGATTTCTCTCTTTCTGTCTGTCTCTGTCTTTCTGGCGAGCGCACATGCCCTATAGCAAAAACCTCTCCAAAAAAAAAAAAGAAAGAAAGAAAAGAAAAGAAAAAAGAAATTAAGGCAATTTAAAAAGTTTTTCTACTTTTACTAGGCAATATGATCTTATTGCTATGTATATTTTTTCCTTGGTGGTTTTAACCTTTTTAACTATTTACATCTACTCTTGGAAGAAGCAGAGGAGTTTTCATGTGGATATTTAACTTTTCTTTAGTTGAGTTTATAATATTTAAATAAGATCTGGTTATGATGAATGATCAAATAATGGTCAGTATAATCAGGGTCCTCTCTTTCTGTCTGTCTCTGTCTTTCTGGCGAGCGCACATGCCCTATAGCAAAAACCTCTCCAAAAAAAAAAAAAGAAAGAAAGAAAAGAAAAGAAAAAAGAAATTAAGGCAATTTAAAAAGTTTTTCTACTTTTACTAGGCAATATGATCTTATTGCTATGTATATTTTTTCCTTGGTGGTTTTAACCTTTTTAACTATTTACATCTACTCTTGGAAGAAGCAGAGGAGTTTTCATGTGGATATTTAACTTTTCTTTAGTTGAGTTTATAATATTTAAATAAGATCTGGTTATGATGAATGATCAAATAATGGTCAGTATAATCAGGGTCAAAGCAATAAGAATAAAAATTAAAATACTTAAGGTCACTTAATCTTTCATCCTATTTATTTATTTCGAGAGATTTTTGCTTTTAGGGCACATGTGCTTGCCAGAGAGACAGAGAGACAGAAAGTGAGAAATCACCCCCCCACACACCCCTGCAAGGGGATTGGCCATACCTCAATCCCTTCTCCTCCATTTTTCTCTCAGGATTTTGGGCACACACACATATGTGCATGGTGTGAGTTTCAAGTCATGAGATCTGGGACTGGAACCGTGGCTGGCCATGTGGAAGTCCAGCATCTTAACCACTACCCCACCCTATAGCTGCCAATCTTTAATTCTATTTATTGAATATACTTTGCAGTAAGCATGAGATGGTGGGTTGAGTTGGTTTATATTTATAACTGTTGATATAATGCGGCTGCTAAAGCAAGTCAATTTAGCTGGATCAACGAAAGGATGAATTTCAATGTTGGAGGAAAAGTTGGTTGTTGAGCTTATGAAAATACGTCATAAAAAAACAGAAAGAAAAAAATACGTCATTACATACTACATCATGAGTGATTAAAAGATTTCCAAGTGTTTTTCCAGTATAACTATAAAAAATCTTACTCTATTTGCTAACATTAGATCTTAACCCTTGTTCAATTTGTAACATTAATCAACACTCAGCAATTGAAACTTTTCCTTTTGCACAGTTATTTTGCACATTATTTTTCTCCTTTATCTAAACATTATTTGATAGTCAAATAATTAAAGCAAAAGCCTAGGAACTCAGATGAGCACATCATTTTTCTTAAGAGAGTTTTTTTTTTTTTAAGAATTATTTATTTAATTTTTATTTATCTATTCATTTATTTTAATTTGACCAGAGAAGGACACAGAGGAGGACAGTGAGAAAGCAAGCCACCAGGTCCGGGACTCAAACTGTGGCTGGGCATGTGGGAGTGTCCAACACCTTTACCACCACACCACCTGCTGGCCCCAGCCACTTGCTGGCCTCTAAGAGGGGTTTTTTACTACAGGGTACATGTGCTCACCAGATAGACAGATAAAGACAGAGAAAGAAAGCTAGAAATCATCCTCCAGGGGATATGGCCACATCACAGTCCCTTCTCTATTCTCCTCTTGGGATTTTGGGCATACAAACACACCCTGTGTGAATTTTAAGCTGCCAGGTCTGGGACTCAAACTGCGATCTACTACATGGGAGTTCAGCAACGTAACCATTATACCATCTGTTGGTACCTAGTAAATCACTTTTTACTTTTATTATTTTTCTTTAGAGAATTTTTGCCTTAGGGCATTTGTGCTCACTAGAAAAAGAGAAAGAGAGAGAGACAGACATAGTAAGAGGAAAAGTGAGAAATCATCCCCCAGGAAAGATGGCCATGATGCAATCCCTTCTCCTCCATCCTTCTGGGATCTTGGGCATGCATGCACATACCTCTGGGATGAGTTTCAAGACACCAGGTCTGGGATTTGAGGCTGCTTATTTATAATATTTCTACTTTCAATGCTACTACCATGATATACTTTGAAATTATACCCTTAAATTGCATATTACGCAAGAGCCAAACCAAATTTAATATTTAATTGACAAAGAATATATAAAAAATTCATGCTTACAAAATAAACCTGAAAAATTTCATAAGTAGGCAATGCTGTTTTATATTAAGATAATTATAAACAGACTTAACTCAGGTTCTCTCTTCCATCTCTCTTCACATAATAAAAATGAAGTATCCAAGAGTTAGAGGGCATCCAAAGCAGGAACAGTAAGTAAGGCAGATGGAAACTGACATTTTATTCAATACTGCACTATGAAGGGCAGGTTTCTTCTATAGCTAACAAGTTTGCCTCTAGGGAAAGGACAGAAAACAAAGAGATAGGCACACATGTGGAACATGGCAATACTAGATTTCGATATGCCCAGTCTCTGAGTTTTCTTTTCTTCGTAATGCAAGCCATCCAAATGCTATTACACTTTTTGGGACCAGCAGTTAGCGTAATAGCTATGTCGCTGGACTCCCACGTAGTTGACCGCGGTTCGCGTCCCAGACCCGGTGGCTTAAAACTCACGCCGGGCACGTGTGCGTGCGTGCCCAAGATCCCAAGAGGAGAATGGAGGAGAAGGGATTGCGGCGTGACCATCTCCCCTGGGGGGTGATTTCTCGCTTTCTATCTCTCTGTCTCTCTCTGTCTGTCTGGCGAGCGCACGTGCCCTATAGCAAAAACCTCTCAAAAAAACCAAAAAAACCCCAAAAAACCCCCAAAAAACAAATGCTATTACACTTTTTGAAATTTCCTCCAGGAAACTTTATTTCTCAGAGAATATCACAGCTTCTTTAAGATATATATAATATGTATGATATACATATATGTTACTAAGAAGTTTATATACACACATACACATGTATGTGTGTGTATATATATATGTGTGTGTGTGTGTGTGTGTGTATATATATATATATATATAATATATATATATATATATATAAACTTTTTTCTTAAGAGGTTTTTGCTATAGGGTGCATGCGCTCGCCAGAAAGACAGAGAGAGACAGAGAAACAGAAAGCAAGAAATCACCCCTCGGGGGGATGGCCACGCTGCAATCCCTTCTCTTCCATTCTCCTCCCGGGATCTTGGGCATGCATGCACATGTACCTGGTGTGAGTTTAAGCCACCAGGTCTGGGACTCGAACCATGGTTGACTACATGGGAGTCCAGCAACAGTCATTACGCTAACTGCTGGTCCCTATATATAAACTTTTGATGTTACAAAATGTTGGGACTATATGAAGAACATTTTCTTTAATCTTTCTGACTTGTCTTTGACTATCAGCCTCAATGACAACAAAACATCAAAGAGAAAAACTATAGTTGTTTAAACTTGGAAGGAATTGAATACAAAAAAAATAGAAACTGACATAGTAAGCATTTTCAGCATCTCAAAATAAGTTTGGCCTAAATCAGTCACAGAAATATAGGTCTACTTGTTAAGTTATTTATAGAAATGAAGATAAAATCTGAGTTGTTTTTGTATCATTGAAAGAGATAGGTCAGGAAGTTCATAAACAGTAGTTAATGGCATTCTAAAACAGTCTGTTGAAAGCAGAAAAGATTATTTAAAGCAAGGGACAGAAGATATGGCTCATTATCATAATTAAAAATTAACCTCTAATTATTATACTTAGTTACTACTGTAGAGTAAATAATATAAAACACTATAAGGTTTTGAGTCTAATATGACATATTCTGAGTATATACCTTCAGTATAACAGTATACTGCTTTTGATTTAACTATGAATAAATATAAAATTAGGCTCAAAAATTGCTTTCACAGATTTTTAAAAGTTTTTCAACAGCGAAATTATTATAAATGAGAGGCAAAACTATTATATGTAAGGATCAAATTTTTTATAATTAAAAAATCTTAAAAAAAATTGCTAGAGGATGAGTGCTTTTGCTAGAGAGAGAGAGAGAAAGCAAGAAAGCATACCCCAGAGGGCATGATCATGTTGCAATCCCTTCTCCTTCATTTCTCCTTCCTTCTAGGATCTGGCACACACAAATATGCACCCAGTGTGTTTCTCTGGACCCTGGATCCAGGACTCAAACCTCGTGGTAGGCCATGTGAGATCCAGCTGCCTGATCCACCAGTTTATGGGTTTGACCCAAACAAAATATACTATTCTTATTATGTGATAGAAGATTTTTAGAAAGTGCGCCCCAAGACATCAAAGTGAGAGTAGCAGTAGAAAAATTGAAAGTAATGAAATACATTAGGAAGAGAAAATAGTAGACTATTTAAGAGCTATTTAATTCGGTTGAAATAGCATAATTATTTTGTTTAAATAAAATAGAGCATGATTATGAGGTTTAAAATATCTACCTAAACTTTTCTCCTCTGTATTCAAATCAAATACTATCTTCAATAAAACATTTAAAAATCTTTAATAATTTACTATAAATCATGATGTAATGGATGCATAGCCTCCTAGGATTAGATGTCACTGCAGTTCTGATCTAGTGAATACAGACTAAGTACTTTCTGTTCAAAATTTTAAAACAAATGTCTGTATTATATTGTAAACCTCAAAGCAGACACTTCACATATCTACATAATAAAATGAAAACCTGTACAATTTCCAATAAAACTGATGTATTTCACTCAGAAACATGATAAACTGCATTTAAAAAATTGCATTTTGGGGATATAGCTAGCTCCTCTTTAGAAGTTAGTGATAACGGGTGACTTGAGCAGAACACTGTGACTAATTATAGAGTATTATATCGCATAGAGTATTTTTTGAAATAGTCCTCTTTTTTAACGATAGAAGAGTTTATTTGTTTTTCATTATCTCATTTTAAAATTTCCACTGGATTGGAATTTATGCACTCTCTTACTAGTCTTTTATTGATTTTTCTTGATACCACCATGTATTTAACTAGCAAAATGTAAAATTAAACCAAATATATCTCTCTTGATAATCATTGTAGATTAAATACTATTTCTGTCTAGCATATTTTTTTATTTTAAATTTATTTATTTTACATTCACTCATTGTACATCATTACAGCATACAAAAATTAGAGTTTTCCCATCTAGAATACACTGTTTACTGGCTCAATCAAGGATATTATCATACATGTTTTCATCAATAATTAATTTTCTCTTTCTTGTTTCTTGTATATTTTGCTCCCCTCCCCTTGTCTAGGCATTTTAATTGTCCTTTTTGAATTTCTAAAAATTACACATTATTATTTCATACAGTCAATACTGTGTAGCTTTATGTATGTGTTTACCACTTTGTTCATTTTTTTCTAGCACCTAAGACTATACTTACATAATAATTTTCCTACATGAAATATACAGCTTCTTAGTCTCTATAGAGAAACTTCTTGGTGGTATACAATTATACTTTGTAAATGATTTATTTCATCCCTATCCTTTTTTTTTTTTTTTTTGTAGAGGTTTTTGCTATAGGGCCCATGCGCTTGCCAGAAAGACAGCGACAGACAGACAGACAGAAAGCAAGACATCACCCCCCAGGGGGGATGGCCATGCCACAATCCCTTCTCCTCCATTCTCCTCTCAGGATCTCAGGCATGCACACACATGCACCCAGTGTGAGTTTAAGCTACCAGGTCCGGGACTTGAACTGTGGTTGATTACATAGGAGTCCAGTGACATAGCCATTATGTCAACTGCTGGTCCCTCATCCCTATTCTTGAAAGATATTTTTATTGAAAAATTTATATTATTTTCTTCAGTAATTTAAAGGTATTATCTGATTGATTGTTTTATTCCAATGTTGTTGAAAAGCCTGCTGTCATTCCTATGTAAGTGACTTGTCCACTGTGGCTACTTCCAAGATTTCTTTTTTTTTGATTCTGAAGTTTTGCTTTTACATGTCAGGGAATAGGTTTCTTTTATTTATTCATCTTGAGATAAACCATACCTCTAGTATTTCCAGATTTCTCTTAAGCCGCTAGGTCCAGTACTCAAACCGCAGTTGACTATGTGGGAATCCAGTGATGTAACTATTTCGCCATCTGCTGGTCTCAAGGGAGATATTCTTTTCAAATAAATATTTCAGTATGTTAAGTCTCTCTTCTCTTAGTCTGATCTGTTTCATCTGTTCATGACTTTTTAAAACTTAACATATATTTTCACTTCTAAGAAGTACATTTCCCTTCAAATTTACTCTTCATAATTGATGTTCTTGTGTTATATCTTTATCTTGGTCAGTATGTCTTTGTTTCTGGACTTTTCATTCATGGGTAACCAAACATCCTGGCTTGCCAGAAACAGTCTGAATATATTTTTGTTGTGTTCACATCCTGTCTAGTTTAGCATTTCTCCCAGACAAATGTTCCTCAGTCTGGACAATAAATGATAACGATCATCACATTCTTAGCTGTCCTATACTTCGCATTTGACAGTTCTAGCAATTGCCATCTTTTTCAATGTATCGACTGAATAATGGTTTTACTTATTCATGCTTTGTGAGTTTGGGTAGTACATTCATTGCTTGATATTCATAATCAGCTGGCCTATATGGGTTAAAACTTCCTTTGGTAAAATTTCTGCCTCTACGTTTATCCAGATGATACAACTGACTGATCTGACTTGACCCCTTCCACTAACCCACACCCCCAAGGGTCTCATTCAGAGGGAATCTCAGACTGAACTTTACACTGCTGATTGCCCAAGGCTAAGTATTTCACCAGCAGTGCTGGTACAGGCCTCAGTTACCAGAGCATCTCTATCTCCCTCTCTCAAGTCCTTCTTCCTACTGTTCTGGCTCCTACTCCTTGCTGCTCAACCCCTTACTCAAAGTTATTTTTGGAAAGGAGTGGATCTGAAGACTCATAGTATATGTTCTTTTGCAAGATACGCCTCATAAGGTATGTTCCTTTTTTGGGTCAAGTTTTTCTACAGTGAAAGGTTTTTTCAAAGTACAAAATGAAAAATTTATACCAAGTTACATATTATTTCCAAACTGCTTTCCCCTTTAAAAATAGATATTTTTACAGCAATACATTGAAATTTCAGATATGTATTGCGTACTGCACTACAGAAAGATGATACCAATTTATACTCCAACAATGTGGTTCTTTTCACTTGAATATTGTCAATTCCAATTTATCTGTTTTAAATAATTACTGAACAGACATGTAAAAAATCATATTTCTTACCATTTATAATGAGTACATATTTATAATCAACTTGCATTTTCCCCTTGCATATTGCCTGCTTATATCCCTTGCCTGTTATTACATTTGGTGGCCATATTCTTCCTATTGAAATGTTAGCAAATTATCTATCTATCTATCTATCTATCTATCTATCTATCTATCTATCTATCTATCTATAGAAGAGAGAGAGAGAGAGAGAGAGAGAGAGAGAGAGGCCTAGCCTCAATGGTACACTAGGCAGTGTACTGATCTGCAGTACTGGAATCACATGGTTGACTGAGGGTTCAGATCCTGAGCCAACCCGAAATATGCTGGGTGTATGTTCATCCAAGATTCTGACTAACTGCAGAGTTAAGGGGAGAGAATCATGGCATGACAGGATCCTGTTGGGGTAACTGTCTTTCACACTTTCGCTCTTGAAAGAAAACAAACTTAAAAAGAAAAATAAATTTCAAATACTGGAAATGTGTAACTTTTGGCAGTTAAATATATTACAATACTGATTTTAAGTTTGATATCTGCAACAATTCTTGCTTAGTTGTTATTTTTCTTAAGTTTTATATGGACTTCACGTCTCACCTAGAAAGATTTCTCTCACTTTGATATGATAAAAATAATCTCTTAATTTTTTTTCAGAAACTTACATTTTTTAATATTTAAATAATTAATCTATCTGTAATTTAATTCTGTGTTGTATAATCAACAATTCCCGTGCTTGCTTCGGCAGCACATATACTAAAATTGGAATGACACAGAGAAGATTAGCATGGCCCCTGCGCAAGGGTGATACGCAAATTCATGAAGTATTCCATATTTTTAATAAAAAATTTAAAAAAAAATAAAAAAATAAAAAAATACTGGGAACCAAAACAAAACAAAACAAAAAAACAATTCCCACCAAAATGGATAGCAAATTTTCTAAACATCTTTTATTGAATGGTTCCTTCTTTCCTTCAATGATTTGAAATTCAAGATTTAAACTGTTAAATTCTGATTTTACACATACGTGTATTAAATTCTGATTTTACACATACATATGTTAACAAAATATCATTTGGTTGCATTATTTCCTACTTCATTTTCCTGTAATGTGTCAGATGTTTTAATCACTATGTCTAATAGTACATTTTCACTTTGAAAAAGAGTAAAGCTCTTTTCTTTTTTATCATTATAGGAGGTGAGATATTTTCTTCATTCTGTATCAAAATATAATTACAAAAAAGAGGAATAAGACAGGAATTACTTGTTCTTTAAAGTATTGACTGAACTCACTCATACCACTCCATGCTTCCTTCTTTCCAATCTCCCATTATTCCTTCTTTCACTTCTTAAAATTCTTTAATTGCTAGCTTAGCAATGAACAGAGGCTGGGAATCAAGGTACTTCTCTATTGAAACATGTTTTCACTTTAATAAAACAATTTATAAGCCTAATCAATAATTTTAGGCTATAATATTAGCATGAGCATCTCCAAAAACATTATAAAATTTATTTTGATTTAAAGTTATGAATAGTTTGAATTAGTGCAGAGTTGAGATGAGGCTCAATGTATATATAGAACAGCAAAATTGAAACCATGTTCCATTGCTTTTAACCAATGTGATCCCTCAAAACATGTTTAAATTGAACCCTTTGAGTGACTCTTGTATATTATATTGTAGTCTCTTTATTTTATTTTTATCAAATTGTATTGTTTGATAAAGGCCCATTTGACTAAAAGAGCTCTTCATCAATGCTAGTGTTATTTGGTTATAGAAGATACCTGTAAAAAATTATTAATAAACTATTGAACCAGCCTTGTGACCTAGCGGTTAAGGGAGCTGAATCTCATGTGGCTGGCTGTGGTTCAGATTCTGGCCCCAGTGGCTTGAAAAACACATCAGGCACATATTTTTGTGTGTTCCATATCCTAACAGATGGAAAAATGAGAAGGGCTTATGATTCAACTAGGCCATCAAAGGGTGTTTTCTCCCTCTATGTCTCTGATGAGTTGCGGGGCTCTGTGGCAATTAATTAAAAGAATAAACAGATAAGAGGCCTGGCAGGTGGAGTGGTGGTTAAGGGGCTGGAATCCCACATGACCAGCTATGGTTTGAGTCCTAGACATGGTGACTTGCTTTCTCACTATCACTCTCTCTCTGGTCAAGTTAAAATAATAATAATAAATAAATAAATAAATAAAATGCAGTATCATATATGATTATGTTTTATAAGGATATAATTGCAGGATGAAAGAAAATAACAAATGTGCTAATGTTACACAAATGGGTATCTGAGGTTTGAGATAACACTTCAGTAATAACTTCAAATAGAAAAGTTTAATGTTACGTCTTCATAACTAAGAAATAAGATGAACACTTATTTCATGCCATACACAAAAATTAACTCAAAATGGCTCAAAGACCTACATGTAAGAGCTAAAACTGTAACAGTCTGAAATAGATTGATTTCTTAAAATATGAAACAAAATTTCTATATGATCCAGCACTTCCACACTTAGGTATATAACCAAAGGAACTGAAAGCAAGTTGAGTACATCCTTATATGCCAATATTAATTGCAGCATTATTTCCAATAAACAAAAGATGGAAACTATCCAAGTGTCCGTAAACAGATGAATGGATAAAAAAACTGTGGTATATCCATTTGGAATTTTCAGTCATAAAATGAAGTTCTGTTATATGCTACAAAATGGGTGAATTAAGAAAACATTATGTTAAATGAAATAAATAGGACACAAAAGACCAAATATTAAATGATTCTACTTACATAAAATATTTATAATAGGTAAATTTATGGAGACTAAAAAGCAGATTGGAGGTTACCAGGGGCAAGGGGGAGGAGGAAGGAGGCATGATTGCTTAATTGAGGGTTCAGATCCTGAGCCAACCCGAAATATGCTGGGTGTATGTTCATCCAAGATTCTGACTAACTGCAGAGTTAAGGGGAGAGAATCATGGCATGACAGGATCCTGTTGGGGTAACTGTCTTTCACACTTTCGCTCTTGAAAGAAAACAAACTTAAAAAGAAAAATAAATTTCAAATACTGGAAATGTGTAACTTTTGGCAGTTAAATATATTACAATACTGATTTTAAGTTTGATATCTGCAACAATTCTTGCTTAGTTGTTATTTTTCTTAAGTTTTATATGGACTTCACGTCTCACCTAGAAAGATTTCTCTCACTTTGATATGATAAAAATAATCTCTTAATTTTTTTTCAGAAACTTACATTTTTTAATATTTAAATAATTAATCTATCTGTAATTTAATTCTGTGTTGTATAATCAACAATTCCCGTGCTTGCTTCGGCAGCACATATACTAAAATTGGAATGACACAGAGAAGATTAGCATGGCCCCTGCGCAAGGGTGATACGCAAATTCATGAAGTATTCCATATTTTTAATAAAAAATTTAAAAAAAAATAAAAAAATAAAAAAATACTGGGAACCAAAACAAAACAAAACAAAAAAACAATTCCCACCAAAATGGATAGCAAATTTTCTAAACATCTTTTATTGAATGGTTCCTTCTTTCCTTCAATGATTTGAAATTCAAGATTTAAACTGTTAAATTCTGATTTTACACATACGTGTATTAAATTCTGATTTTACACATACATATGTTAACAAAATATCATTTGGTTGCATTATTTCCTACTTCATTTTCCTGTAATGTGTCAGATGTTTTAATCACTATGTCTAATAGTACATTTTCACTTTGAAAAAGAGTAAAGCTCTTTTCTTTTTTATCATTATAGGAGGTGAGATATTTTCTTCATTCTGTATCAAAATATAATTACAAAAAAGAGGAATAAGACAGGAATTACTTGTTCTTTAAAGTATTGACTGAACTCACTCATACCACTCCATGCTTCCTTCTTTCCAATCTCCCATTATTCCTTCTTTCACTTCTTAAAATTCTTTAATTGCTAGCTTAGCAATGAACAGAGGCTGGGAATCAAGGTACTTCTCTATTGAAACATGTTTTCACTTTAATAAAACAATTTATAAGCCTAATCAATAATTTTAGGCTATAATATTAGCATGAGCATCTCCAAAAACATTATAAAATTTATTTTGATTTAAAGTTATGAATAGTTTGAATTAGTGCAGAGTTGAGATGAGGCTCAATGTATATATAGAACAGCAAAATTGAAACCATGTTCCATTGCTTTTAACCAATGTGATCCCTCAAAACATGTTTAAATTGAACCCTTTGAGTGACTCTTGTATATTATATTGTAGTCTCTTTATTTTATTTTTATCAAATTGTATTGTTTGATAAAGGCCCATTTGACTAAAAGAGCTCTTCATCAATGCTAGTGTTATTTGGTTATAGAAGATACCTGTAAAAAATTATTAATAAACTATTGAACCAGCCTTGTGACCTAGCGGTTAAGGGAGCTGAATCTCATGTGGCTGGCTGTGGTTCAGATTCTGGCCCCAGTGGCTTGAAAAACACATCAGGCACATATTTTTGTGTGTTCCATATCCTAACAGATGGAAAAATGAGAAGGGCTTATGATTCAACTAGGCCATCAAAGGGTGTTTTCTCCCTCTATGTCTCTGATGAGTTGCGGGGCTCTGTGGCAATTAATTAAAAGAATAAACAGATAAGAGGCCTGGCAGGTGGAGTGGTGGTTAAGGGGCTGGAATCCCACATGACCAGCTATGGTTTGAGTCCTAGACATGGTGACTTGCTTTCTCACTATCACTCTCTCTCTGGTCAAGTTAAAATAATAATAATAAATAAATAAATAAATAAAATGCAGTATCATATATGATTATGTTTTATAAGGATATAATTGCAGGATGAAAGAAAATAACAAATGTGCTAATGTTACACAAATGGGTATCTGAGGTTTGAGATAACACTTCAGTAATAACTTCAAATAGAAAAGTTTAATGTTACGTCTTCATAACTAAGAAATAAGATGAACACTTATTTCATGCCATACACAAAAATTAACTCAAAATGGCTCAAAGACCTACATGTAAGAGCTAAAACTGTAACAGTCTGAAATAGATTGATTTCTTAAAATATGAAACAAAATTTCTATATGATCCAGCACTTCCACACTTAGGTATATAACCAAAGGAACTGAAAGCAAGTTGAGTACATCCTTATATGCCAATATTAATTGCAGCATTATTTCCAATAAACAAAAGATGGAAACTATCCAAGTGTCCGTAAACAGATGAATGGATAAAAAAACTGTGGTATATCCATTTGGAATTTTCAGTCATAAAATGAAGTTCTGTTATATGCTACAAAATGGGTGAATTAAGAAAACATTATGTTAAATGAAATAAATAGGACACAAAAGACCAAATATTAAATGATTCTACTTACATAAAATATTTATAATAGGTAAATTTATGGAGACTAAAAAGCAGATTGGAGGTTACCAGGGGCAAGGGGGAGGAGGAAGGAGGCATGATTGCTTAATGGTTACAGAGTTTCTATTTGGGATGTTGAAAAAAATGTGAAAATAGATAATGGTGATGGTTTAAAAAAATGTGAATTTAATTAATGCCAGTAAATTATATATTTCAAAATGGCTAAAATCTCAAGTTTTTTCATATATATGTTTTAGACTATAAGTAGAATGGATTAATAAATATTAATATATTTATTCAGTGGATTACCATAGTGATGAGAATAAACAACTACATGAAACAAAATGAAAAAAATTTCACAGAAACAATGTTGAACAAAAAATATGGATATAAAAGATTACGTATTACATAACTTCATTTATATAAATCTTGGTAAGAAATTGGGGCCACAGTTCAAATCCTTGCCTGGCAGCTTAAAAAACATGTTGAGTGCATATGCATATGAACCCAACATCCTGAAGAGAAGAAAATGGAGGAAAGTGACTTTAGCGTGACCACCCCAACTGGGAGGATGTTTTATTTCTCTTTGGTGAGTGCATGGTGCCCTCTAACAATTTGAAAAAGAAAGAAAAAAAATCCTGGTAAAAAGCAAAAGCAATCTATACTGTTAAAATTCAGAATCATAGCTATTCTTGAGAATTGGGCTATGACGGTAAGGGGCCCTAAAGAGGCTTCCTGGAATGCTAATAATATTGTTTTCTTAATTTGGATACCAGTTAAAAGAAAAAGAGTATGTTCAGTTTCTGAAAATTCATTTAGCTGTAGCTACATTATTATTTTTTTAAAATATTATAAAAGGTAAATGGTAACAACAAAAACAGTTCAAGTGTCACTGTGTTGAAAGTTTCCCCAAACTAAGTCCTTCATGTGAATTCCAATTTTGCTTGTAATGTATGACATACATACCACTATTATGCCAGTTACCATATTATATTTTATGTATACAATGCTTTCTCTTTTCTAATCATTAATTTTTCTAAATGTTAAGATCATAACTTTCTAACCATGTAATTTCAAGCTCCTAGCACAATGCCTAGAAGTTAGTGGGTGCTCAATATATTATGTAAATAAAGGTTTCCCAATCTCTGGAATTATTAACAGTTTGGGGCAGATAATTCTTTGTTGTTGGAGTTATCTTATGCATTATAGGATGTTTTAGCAGCATGCCTAGCTTTTGCCCACTTGATGTTAGAAGTAGTCCTCTAATTGTGACAACCAAAAATGTCATAGGTATTGTGAAATATTCTGTGGTAACCAAAATTAATGCTGGTTGAGAACCACTTATAATATTCATGTTTCTATGAAAAAATGCAAAAAGTTTTGAGTTCTAAAATGGTTTGCATGTTAAGGATGACCAAAGAAAGATTCTTTTGAATACTGGAAGGGAAATCAAGGTCTAAATGTCAGAAAAGTTTATAAAATGATTTAAGTGTTTAGATAAACAAACACAATTCACATTAATTTTATGCTTAAAAAATCCCTTTGGAATTCCTATGCAGAGCAACTGAGTTGGCCAACCAAAATAACTGTGTAAATACAATTATGTGTTTGGTATTTTAAAGAATTAATGCTAAGAATAGTTATGTGTATTTAATATCCTAATTATAAATTATTTTCCAAGGTTTGTAGCTTATCAATAGGTTTTAATTTTGTATCGTTGAAGTTCAATAAATTCTATCTATAAAATGCTTAACAGCAAATATTCTTTTTTTTTTTTTGGGTAAGTTTTTGCTACAGGGCGCGTGCGCTTGCCAGACAGAGAGAGACAGAGAGACAGAAAGTGAGAAAGCCCCCCCAGGGGGGATGGCCACGCCACAATCCCTTCTCCTCCAATCTCCTCTTGGGATCTTGGGCACGCACGCACACGCGCCTGGCGTGAGTTTTAAGCCACCGGGTCCGGGACGCGAACTGTGATCGACTACGTGGGAGTCCAGCAACATAGCCATTATGCTAACTGCTGGTCCCAACAGCAAATATTCTATAAGAAAAAAATTATTAGACATAAACTTTCATGTGTCAGCTTTGGGAAAAACCCTCATAAAGAGCAAAACTAGGTTATTAGGAAAAAATGTGTTTGCATTTAATTATACTTCTGTGGAATATTTTCTTTTAGAATCTTTGCTTAAAATCTCTACAAGGAGATTATTATCTCTGATTCCAAATTAAATACACATATACTATGGCTATAAACAAACAAAAAAAATTGATTTCTGAACATCTGAGAAATCAAATCAGAGCAGTTTTATGCTGCTGATAAAAACAAAATATATTCAATTTTTTATAAGTACTAAATATTACAGGAATCCTAAAAAAGCATTCTAAGACAAATACAACACATTTGGTGTTGGCGTGAAGTTTACAAACATTCAAATATCTACCTAGTGTACTTTCCAAGTATGATTTTGATGTTCATGAAATTAAAGACTGTTAAATATAAATAAATTTTGTACCAAGGAGTTTCTCTGTCTAAGGTAATTAATTTGCTTTCCCTTAATGAACTCATTCTCATCCACCTGACCTCTTGTGACACAGAGATGAGTTTTTGTCATCAGCACTGAAATATTTGATAGCAATGAGCAAAAGGGAGGAAAAGGAATTAGTGGTTAGAAGGGATATAAAGTACTGGTTATTAGTACCTGCTATTGTCACTGTCTGTATTCAAAACCAAAAGAGTAGAAACTACCTCTACAAATTGTTCAGGTAAGGAGGCTACATCTTTAACCACATCCTTTGCAAGCACCTAAATATGTTCCACTGTCATTCACTAGAGAAGAGTTTTTAAAAGAAGAAGAAAAAATAGATAATGATAGGTTTGTCAAAGAGAAGTTGCCCCCCAAAATATCCATATTGCAAGGAAATATAGAATTCTTTTGTTACTAGGTATATAAAAGGACTAAAAGTCTAATAAGTGTGAAAGAAAGATTGCCTTCTCAGATTAACTTTAATACAAAGGAGACACATTATAGAATTCTATTTTCAATTTAGTTGTCCTGAATATAAAAATAGGACTTCAGAGATCTCAAGACAAAAATATTTATTATTAAGATGAGTTTAATGAACCAATCTTATTCTTATCTTGTATTTTACTCTATCCCAGATCTTTAAAATATCTGCATAAGTTTTGTTTTAAAACTGCTTTAAAGAATGGCAACAAGTGAGGCAAAATCTTAAAAATTTTCACTATTGTTAAGAAAACAAGCTAAATTTGGGAACCAGCAGTTAGCGTAATGGCTATGTCGCTGGACTCCCACGTAGTCGACTACTGTTCGTGTCCCGGACCTGGTGGCTTAAAACTCACGCTGGGCACGTGTGCGTGCATGCCCAAGATCCTGAGAGGAGAATGGAGGAGAAGGGATTGCGGCGTGACCATCCCCCCTGGGGGGTGATTTCTCGCTTTCTGTCTTTATGTCTCTCTCTGTCTGTCTGGCGAGCGCAAGCGCCCTATAGCGAAAAAACCTCTCCAAAAAGAAAAGAAAAAAAAAAAAAAAGAAAACAAGCTAAATTTGAATGTGGTCTCTATTTTACTGCTTTACTCTTGATGTGAGAACCTTGATCTTCCTATAACAGTGCTGTTAAAATAAATAACTTTAGTAGAACATCAGAAGAAGGGAGAAAAAAATAGGTTACTAAAATTTATCCTAAGTGCAGCTTTAAAGGAATCAGTGTGAAGTAGTGAGCAATAAAAACAAAAGCTAACTGCTCTCAATCTTGAAGTCAGTATAGGGAGAACAACTAAATTCCTAGTTCAGATGACTAATCAAAGAACTAATTAATATGACTGAACCTTTTGACACCAGGAATTTGAGTGAGTTTTAGTTGATAGTGAGGATAAATTAAATTCCTGAACATTTTCAAGGCTAGCATACGACTTGTACCTCAGGGGATAAAATCCTTCACTGAGCTTGTGATCACATTCAGCAACAACCACACTCAGCCATTCTATATTCTTCCACTGTATAACTAACTGATCAGCAACCAATGAAATCACTAATTTACTACTGAGTGCTCTAAGTTTTCTAATCGCAGAAATTCCTACTGACATTTAATTTATTGCTACCATACTTTAGCTATAATGAGGATTTGATACTGACTGAAGACATTCTTATTCCTAAATCAGTGATACTTAAAAGAGGTAAAAGGATATCCTTACTTATAATCACTATGATTTTGAATATTTCCTCAAATACTTAAAGAAAAGAACAAAATTCTGTGGACAATATCAGAAATTTATTAAATGTCTTTTTACCTTTTCTGAAACATAAGCTCCTTGAAAACAAGGCCTTGTGTCTTTGTGTCACACACTCCCAGCAGACTACATAGTATAGAGCAGTCAGCCATTCTTAGCAGGTTCTGAGAGAATTACATGTAGTGAGTTAATGTCTCTCCTATGCATACAGAATTATACTAGTTTGTGTACTACTACTGGGAGAACTGAGAAGATAGTTACTCAAATAATTTTCTGAGATTGATAGTTTAGATAAGAAAGCACAGTTGAGAAAGACTATGCATAAATCGTCCCCTAAACTGTTGAATTAACTCCACAAAACGTATCTTTCCTAAGTCATTACTATTTTAATTACCAGTTTTAAAATTGTTAAAGACAAAGACTAGTTATTTTTTTTTTTTTATTGTTAAAGAGATTTTTGCTATAGGGCAGATGCACTTGCTGGAAGGACACAGAGAGATAGAGAGACAGAAACTGAGACAGAATGGGGGGAAGTTAGTAACTCTACAATACCTTCTCCTCTACTTTCCTCTCAGGATATTGGGCACTCACACACATGTGACTGGTATGAGTTTCAAGCCCTTGGGTTTGGGACTTGAACTGTGCTCAGTCATGAGGGAGTTCAGCAACGTAACCATTATGGCACCTGCTGGTCTCAATTCTTTCTAACATTTACAATTCCTATAAGGTCTATAACACTATGGTACAGAGTTTAATGAATTAACATACACATACACATACCCTAAACCATATCCTCCTCAACCTAATGAATCAGAATGTCTGGGGGTTGGGCCTAGGAATCTTTTAGAAAATTCTCTGTAAGTAGAAGGCTCGGGGCCAGAAGGTGATTGGCAGTTAAAGCACTGGACTCCCACATGGCTGACTACAGTTTGAGTCCAAACCTGGTGGCTTGAAACTCATGCCAAGCATGTGCATATGGATGCCCACAGTCCTGAGAGGAAAGTGGAGGAAAAGGGATTGTAGCACATGTATTCACCTAGAGGGATTTCCTCCTCTCTTTCTCTTTAGTAAATGCATGCACCCTATGACGAAAAATTTAAAAAGAAAGAAAAAAAAAAAGAAGGCTAGGTTTTCAGGGTGAAGAGCCACTGAATTAAAATGAATTCCTGTTCCCATTGCTGATTGTTTTAAACACAACTAAATTCCCTCACCTCAGCCATCTTTATTTAAACCTTGCCTTTAAAATGTCTTCTTTATTTTTAGAGATAGATTTTTGCTACAGGGCGCATGTGCTCCCCAGAGAGATAGAAAGAGAGAAACCACCCCACAGGGAATGGCCACACTGCAATCCCTTCCCCTCCACTCTCCTCCTGGGATTTGGGGCACACATGCATATGCACCTGGCATGAGTTTTAAGATGCAGGATCCAGGACTCAAACTATGTGGGAGTCCAGCAACATAACCATTACATCACCTGCTGGTCCTTTAAATGTCTTTGAAACTCTTTTCCTCTTGGGACCAGCGGTTGGCGTAGTGGCTATGTCGCTAGACTCCCACATAGTTGACTGCAGTTCACGTCCCAGACCTGGTGGCTTAAAACTCACGCCGGGCGCATGTGCGTGTGTGCCCAAGATCCCGAGAGGAGAATGGAGGAGAAGGGATTGTGGCGTGACCTTCCCCTCTGGGGGGTGACTTCTCACTTTCTGTCTCTATGTCTCTCTCTGTCTGTCTGTGATTCTTTCCAAAAGTATATAAGAAATTTTTGCCCCCAAAAAAAAAACACCTCTTTTCTTCTTCAAAGGTCCAAATTATTCCATTTCATAGGCATGTCATGATTCTTTCCAAAAGCTGGCAATACAAAAATAAACAAACCAACAAACAAACAACAAAAAAACATAAACAATTTAGGGCCAGCCCTCTAGCCTTGTGGTTAATGGAGTCAGATCCCTCATTGCTGATCATAGTTCTAATCCCATCCCCAATGACTTAGAAAACACACCAGACACTTGTGTGTGCATGCACAAGATCACAATAGACTTGAGAAACAAGAAGGGATTGTGATGTGACCAAGCCCTATTGTGAGGTGCTCTCCTCGACCTGTGCCATCTAATTTTGGTGAGTGCAGGTGCTCTCTAGCAAAACAAAAACACTTCTTCAGAAACACTTTTGCTGTTTCATAATCATCCAAGATCTGTGTTATTTTAACTTCATTCTCTGTTTTATTATTAGAATATGAGGTTGTTCAAATCTTTTTTTTTTTTTTTAAGAAATTTTTGGCTATAGGGCAAATGCACTCACCAGAGAGACAGAGAGAGGCAGAAAGCAAGAAATCACCTGCTGGGGGAATGGTCTTGCCACAATCCCGATTCTATTTCCCTCTTGAGATTTTGGGCATCCACACACATACATCCAGTGTGAGTTTCAAGCTGTCAGGTCCAGGACTCAAACTACAATTGACTATGTGGGAGTCCAGTGCCTTAATCACTATGCCACCTGCTGGCCCAGTACTAGTTGACTTTGTATAGCCTTTCTAAAAGATTATACTTTCTTCTGCTTCTAATACAATATCCTGAACTTATCCTTTTTCATGTTAATTATGTAGTTTCTGTGAACTCTTTGCTACTAATTAAGTTTTCTCTTAAGTAGATGAAAGTGTTAAGAATTACTAAATCTACTTCAATCTACTTCAAGTTATATAACTAAAGATTGGAAAGAGAAACAAACAGATATGTGCACACCAGTGTTCAAGGAGCCGTATTCATAATAGCCCAAAGGTGCATCTACTATATATATAATGGATATATTTTAGAATATTATTCTTATAAAGGAATGATATTATGATATATGCTAAAACATGAATAAACCTTAAAAACATTGTGCTAACAGAAATTAGACACAAAAGAAAAAAATTGTATGATCCCCCTAAGGTGCCTAGACTAAGCAAATTCCTAGAAATAGAAAGAAGGTGTACAGAGTTTACCAGGAGTTGGGAGAGGGAAAAGTTGGAAATTTTTGTTTAATAGGTATAAAGTTTCTGTTTGGGATGATGAAGAAGTTCTGGAAACAAAAAATGGTGATGGCTGCACAAAATTGTGAATGTACTACTGCCACTCAATATATACTTAGCATGCTTGAAATGATAAATTTTATGTTGTGTATATCTCACTACAATAAAACACTTCACTAATTGTTTTATTGATCTTCCTAGATTAGCCCCTTTTAAAATATTGATTAATCTTACCTCTACTGAAATAAAAATTTAAAAACAACAAACAAAAACCCCTGTTGATACTCCCCCTCCCCCTATATTTCCTAAGTTAATCATTCCATCTTTAGGTTTTTCCTTTTGTTTTTCATAAAAATAAAAAAAAATTGATACAGATATTCAGCATTTTTGACATTCAATCACAACGATTCTGTGGATACATACACGCATTAGGCACTTCAAATCTACACATACACAAGTGCATGCACTCATACACACTCCAATTTACATCTCCTCCTTCCTAAGACTCTTGCAAATTTCACATTTTTTTTCCTGTTTATGTTTGATCTTTCATTCAAATATAAGTAAGACTACAAACTTTACAGTACAGATAAACTTATATTGCAAGTTATTTTTAGATGCCAAATATTTTGCAAACAAAGAGAAAATAAAAGTTTCCAAGTTTCCCCACACACAAAAAAACATAATTTAAAAGGTGGGGAAGATAAAAACATCAAAAGGATCTCTAAACAACTGTTTAAACTATGGGAAGGCTGAGAAATAATATTCTCAAAGAAAAAAAATGGAACAGAGCAGAACATTGCTTTAATCTGAACTACAAAGAACTATAAGATAACTAAATTTATTATTTTTAGAGAAGATACTTTTAAAGTTTCAAAAAAATTCTGGTCTTACTTAAAAGGATAAAATTGATAGGAGTAATTTATCCTCATGAAACTCTGAAAATTAGGGAAAATAAATTAAGAAATAAATTTACTACATGGAGAGTTATTGAAAGATCCCATCCATACACAAGGAATAAAAGTACATAATATATGATGCAAAAAGATAATTGAAGCAAAGATGATGAATGATTTAGAGAAAAATATATTCCTAAATAAAGAGAAGAATGTGGAGTTGTATAAAAAAGCAGAAAGGATGGGTGATAGTAAGTTTTAAAAGTCAGTTTAGAGTAAACTGGACTGGGCTGTTAAATAGCAAAGCATTTTTCTATTACTAAGATATATTTGGACAATATGTAGGCAAAACTTTTCTTGGAAATAAAATCTGATCAGGGTTACAAGACAACAGAGGAACAATGCCAGTGATTTATTAGATGCACAAAACTCTAAAGGAAGCAATATGAGCCAATCAGCAAGTTGCAAGTACACAGATGAATGCAATGTCTCAAGTAAGTTAATGGAGCAGCCATGGGCAGCAAATAGGGAGAAAAGGCAATATTCAAGCAAACTGAGTCAACAGTTCAGCTCAGTGGCACAAGCCAAGTAGAGATAGAAGTGCTAAACAATCTGCAGCTACTTACAATATTACAGGCAAAGACTGAGCAGGACAAGAGCAGGCAAGCAGATAGCATAGCACTTGATAGCCCATAGTATAGGAGAATGGCATAGTATAGGAGAGCTGATAGATAATGCAAGGCAGTCTAAAATGCTAAAATAGCAGATGGATATGGCAGGATCAGTTGTTTCCTGATGAACAAAACACCAGTGAGTGAAGAAATCAAATGATTCAGCAGAAAGTGAGGCAAAAGTAGAGACAAAAAACAAAGGCAATGAAGCAATAAGACAGAATAGTAGAGAAGCAATGACAGATCATCAGAAGCAGTTGGGTAGCATAGTGATAAGCTGTCAGCAAGGGAACAAAACACCATTCAGGAAAAGATGAAACTGAGAGTGAAGCAGTCCCCTCAATTGGGTGCCTTCCATCTAGGAAACCATAACTGATAAACTGCATATGAGAATCCACAAGAGAACAGCACACAAATGGAAACAGCAGATGGGTCTGAACTCTATTGCCCAGGGATACAAAATGACCCTAGAACATATATACATAACAATCCACAAGGAAATTAAAAAGATGGGAAAAATGGGTCCAAGCATTTTTTATGATGATAAAAGAAACCAAAACACTAAAAATTATTAATCTGGAAATGATTGGCTGGGATTGAAGTCTTCGCTTACCCCTTTCTGGAGCCCACAAAATGGGAATGTTGGGAATTTCTGCAGCAGAAAAACAGAAGAGAAAAGGGATTTCTGACTCCCGGTTTGAGGAAAGCAGGTCAAATTTAGGGCTATATGAACTGGTTCAGGAAATAAGAACCAGCCTAAACCTTCTCCCTTCCTCAGAATCAAACCATTTCTGAGGTTTGAGAAGGTTTAGGAAGCCCTCACCCCATCAGTTCCCACAACCTCCCCTTTCACACTTACCTCCAGTGCAAACAGTTTCCAGCAAGGAGGTACTTGGGAAAATTCTCTCCCATGTTTACATCATGGCAATTTGAGGCTGGCCAACTAATGGTACTTCCTGTGTAGGTCAGGTTTCTGATTCAGTGGGATTCCTTCTACTCTTTGTGAGTGAGCAGAAGGGATAGATTATTAGAAGCTACCTACCTCTTTGAAAGTGGATGAGAAAGGAGTTAGGGGCAGTAATACCAATAAATAATAATACCAGAAAATACCTTCATGTCTCATCAACTGCCATAGATTTTAATTCCATTTATATGTTAATGACTAAAATATAATATTTCTAGCCCATATTTTCCCCCTGAACTCCAGATGCATAAGTAACTACAATTCATCTCCTCTTAGATAGCAAAAGGGTAGTTCAAGTTTCCATGACCTGAGTAAAACTGATCTTTTCTCTCATATCTGCTCTTTCCAATGTCTTCTCCATTACAGTAAATGGCAAATCCATCCTTTCAAGTGAAATCCTGGGTCTTTTATTTGATTTCCCTATTTCTTTTATTTCATCTGTTACCTTTACCTTCAAAATATATCAATAATTTACTTCTCACTATTTCTACCTCTACCATTGACCTAAGTCAATTATCATTTTTCACCTGAATTGTTTTAATAGTCTTCAAACTGGTTTTCCTATTAAAATATATCAAGTTATGATATGCCTCTGCTCCATTACACTATGGGAGGCATAAAGATTTTTCACAGATCATGGTTTCCTCCTTTCTTCTCCTTTAGGTCTTTTCTCAAATGTCACCTTACTTGGGTAAATGGCCCTATTTAACATTATAACTTTTCCTGCCAGGGCTACTTATCCTTATTCCCTAGTTTATTTTACCCATAAAACTTACCATCTGCAATCCTACATATTTTCACTGTTTTTTTTTCCTTATGTTTGTGTGATCCCACTAAATTTCTATAAAGAGACTTTTGACTTCTTGTTCACTGCTGTATCCCCAACATTTGAACAGTGCCTGGCATGAATATAGAAGGATTTTAGTATACATTTGAGTTCATAAAGCATAAATATGTCATAGGGAATTCTCTTTTCTTGACCTCGAATTTTCAAAGCAATCTTTCAAAAGCTCACATACTATGAGCTTTTGGATTAATTGAGTAGATGCGAGTGTACTACAGGACAGGAATGTTCTAAAGTAGTTGTTGGAAAATTATAGTCCATGGGTCAAACATATGATTCACTGACTGCTTTCTGAATGGCTTCTAATCAAGGAATGTTTCTTTACATTTTTTGGGGGGGAGGGGGAGAAGTTTTTTTTTGCTATAGGGCCTGTGCGCTCACAAGAAAGGCAGAGAGAGACAGAGAGACAGAAAGCAAGAAATCACCCCCCCCTCCCAGGGGGGATGGCCATGCCGCAATCCCGTCTCCTCCATTCTCCTCTTGGGATCTTGGGTATGCATGCACATGTGCCCAGCGTGAGTTCAAGCCACTGGATCTGGGACTCAAACCTCAGTCGACTACATGGGAGTCCAGCGACATTGCCATTACTCCAATTGGTGATTGCTCTTTACATTTTTAAATGGTTTAGAAAAAAGTCAAAAGAAAAACTGTATTTCATGATGTGAAAACTATATGAAATATAATTTTAGTGGACACAATAAAGCTTTTGTTGGAATAAAGCCAGGCTCATTCCTTCATATCACCTATGGCTGCTTTGGTACTACAGGGCTTAGTTGGGTAGTTGTGACAAACTACAGAACTCCAAAACCCTAAATTATTTACCATCTGACCTTAAAAAAATAAGTTTGCTGGCCCCTGTCCTAAGATATTTTATATTTATAAGGCGAAGAGCAAAGACTAAAGTTTAAGCAAAGTCAGACTTCAGGTTGTTGCTAATTTTGTTGCTTCTGTTGGCTATGATGGCAACATCAAGGGAAGATGCACTGATACTAGGATTTCCTTTTGATGTTATATAAAAGCAGCTTTTTCATTTCTTTAGATTTTATTTATTACTGATGGTAATATCCATTCATCTATCCACTACCTAGAAAAGCCCCATCTTAAAGGACAGGGTACAGTTTTGATAAGTCTTGAAAATGGCTAAAAGGTAGGGAATGAAAGAAGTAACTATAACCTACAAATAGAACTCATAAAAAAGTATCACATAAATAATCAAACTTTTAAATACATTATTTGACAACAGAGGAAAATTAGCATGATGTGAATCTTTTTTAAACCTCATCAGTGGGGTTATTACTAAGGTAATCTCATTATAATAGGGTTGCCTATATAATATAGTCCTGAATGACAGCAAACTAAGCACATTGTAATGAGACTCCACTACACTTACACAAAATTGAACAATAACAATTATTTTCTAATTGGTATAAATAGCTACATTTTGTAAGAAAGTATTTTTAAAAATTGTAAAACTCTATTCAAAATCACCTCCTAATCAAAACTAACTTATGTTTTCCTAAAGTCTCACCCTCAAAATATTACAGGAAAAGATGTATTATTTGCTATAGTCAAACCTACAGAAAAGGGTGAAGAAGCCGAGGATGGGGCCAGCAGTTAGCGTAATGGCTATGTCGCTGAACTCCCATGTAGTCGACCATGATTTGCATCCCAGACCCGGTGGCTTAAAACTCATGCCGGGCGCATGTGTGTGCGTGCCCAAGATCCCAGAGGAGAATGGAGGAGAAGAGATTGCGGCGTGGTCATCTGTCCTGGGGGGTGATTTCTTGCTTTCTGTCTCTCTTGCCCTATAGCAAAAACCTCTTAAAAAAAAAAAAAAGAAGAAGAAGAAGCTGAGGGATACACACTTAAATGATCCCAATAGCGTCCATCACTATAATACTATCTTCATTCTCCAAAGTAATATAATTTATTTCCTTCTATATGAACTAGTCTTTTCAGCACAATCAATGGCTTCTTCTATAATATTGCCTTTGATTTTTTTTTCCTTTGCTCAATGAAATGGACAATAATTCATTATCAAACTCTGTATTTCCAAGAGATTTATTGCTCTTTTCCTCTTAGCATCTTTTGAAGAAACTTAGATCCTTTCTACAAATTCTTAGTCTTTACTGATTATCTGAAATGATTACTGTCCTCATCGGACATTTGTCTTCTATTCTTTAATATCAGTCATGCTCTTTCCAAGTTCCAATATAAGGAAATAATACTAATGAAATTACTAAAATATTTCAAATTGTTTATTTTGTCATCTGAATCTACCATCTGAGTCCCTATCGGTTTCCTTTTATGGCAGGCCGATAATATAAAGTTACAAATATTCTGTCCTTCTAATACAGTGATATTATTCTGAGAAGTTCATAGTACTTGACAGATACAAATCTATCTGCTACCATCTTATTACATTTTGTGCAAAAAGCAACATTAAATCCTCTTTATAGCTGGATAGCCAATACAGAGATGATTTCACATTCTTGATTTTAGATAGTCATAAAGAAAAAAAATCCTGAAATCTTTACTCCTCAGACACATCTCTAGATAAATCTACTTTCATTATTTATAATTTCAAAAATATTTATAGATATTTTATGGTCTTAGCACATATTTTGCAAAACCAAAGTATTCTGGTATGTCAGGCTCTGTTAGTTTTAGGAGAGCTGGCTTGTAAAGGGGAGTTGGAAAGGTGATTTCAAGATTTTATCACTGATAAATTTAAGGAAAATAAACATATAGCATGTCTTCTCTAATATTTCCTTTTTCTTTTTCACAATTTTATTATTGGATACTTTAGGTCCTATCCTGCTTAATTTTTTTTTACCTAGAAAAAAATTCTTTCAATATTTGTTCAACCATTATCTACTTATTTTCAGAGCTAAAGCTCTCTCATTTATATCATGGATAATAACAGCATATATTTATGTAGGAAATACATTTTTTTTAGTGCCTTTCTTACATTAACTCACATAACTACCCTATGAGGGAAGTACTCTTACTACCTTCCTTTTACATAAAGGAAGTTAAGTTGCGTAAGGTTACTCACTGTTATGGGATGAATCTGAGATTCAAACTCAAATAGTCTCTCTCTTAATCACTATATTAGTCTGTTTCATAAATGGTTATATGGGCAACACTCTTTTTCTAGTTAGAATGCTAGTTAGAAATAAAACTTAACATAATGTGTATCTACAGTGAACTTGTATATATGTTTTCCAAAGTACTATTAATCCCTTTTCTATAAGTGCCCCATAAACGCTGAGAACATATTCTAATACAGAGCATGCATATAATGAGGACATATATTTAAGTAAATATAAAGACATAATTCTTTTTCTTTTAAGATTTTTGCCATAAGTTGTGTGCGCTAACCAGAAAGATAGAAAAAAAAGAGAGAAATCACCCCCCATGGGGGATAATCATGCCACAATCCCTTCTCCTCGATTCTCCTCTCAGGATTTTGGGCACGTGCCACTATGTGGTTTTTTCAAGTCGGCGGGTCTGGTACTTGAACTGTGGACATAATTTTTCCTGTGAGTTCTTCATATACAAAATTTGAGGGATTGGGCCCATAACCTAGTAGGTAAGGATGCCAGATATCACATGGCTGACTGGCCCAGCAACTTGAAAAACACACCAGGAGTATATGAGTGCAACCTTCAAATAATGATAGGATAAAGAAATGGAGAAAAAGGAATTGTGATGTGACCATGCCCTAGAAAGGGTTATCTCCTTCTCCCTCCCTGGCTAGCCCACATGCCTTCTGGCAATTAAACAGAAAAAAGAAAAAAAAAATTGGATTTTGTCTATTTTCAAAACTCTAGGATTCTAACCCTATTTAATGTTGTGATGTGGATTAAGAGCCTTTCAACTTAATAGTTTTAAATGCAAAATCACTTATTGTCCAAAATGGTTTAATTTTGTACCTATAATTTTTCACTGGCACCATTATACTATGAGGCTTTTTTTTTTTTTGATGTATAACTAAAATACATAGAAGGTGTGTATTTTGGGAAAGGTTGTGACAGATGGAAAAAAGAATGCAAAAATAATAGAAGAGTAAGAAGACTTAAGGTGAAAATGCAATAGTTCTCTTTAAGTATCAGAACTGTCACGTTAAAGAAGAATTAGCCTGCTCTTTTTGTGGATTGGTAAGGGCAAAATAAGGACCAGTGGGTAGAAATTATAAGGTGATAGATTTCAGTTTGATTTATTTGAACTTTTAAGCAATTACAGTTGTCCAGGCAATGAACTCTCAGATAAAAGAAGTAGCAATTCAGAAGTTCAGACAAAAGCTGGGAATGGTGTAAAAAGGCTATTGTCTTCATTTTCCTCAAACTCTGAGATACTATGTTTATTTTTTTATTATTATTATTGTAAAGTTAGTAAATTTATCTAAATGCTAAGCAAACTAGTTATAGGGCACTGACAAAAATCTATGATAAAATATTCCTTGACTGTCTTGATTTTAAGAAGTACTGCATAAAAGGATTTCCAAACAACACATCAGCAAAATTAGAACTTAGTGCCTCTTAGCAGCTTAAATTTTATATTTTATATACAAGTAATGATGTAGACAGTCACTAGTTTTCCAAATTAAATCAGGCCTTTTTTTTTTTCTCTCTCTCTCTCTCTCTCTCTTAAACCAAGGCATAAAAATGATCTTTAAAAAAATGAAGCTAATTCTGTTGGAGAATGTGCTAATATGCATTTGACTAAATGTTGATTATTAAAAGAGGTCTTTTTTAAAAAATGTAACTTTATTTTAATTTGACCAGAGAGAGAAGAGAGAGAGAGAAACTAAGAAAGCAAGCAGCCTGGCTCAGAACTCAAAACCTGGTCGGCCATGTGGGGTCCAGCACCTATAACCACCACGCCATCTGCTTGCCCCAAAAGAGGTCTATTTTTTTTTTTTTTTGAAGAGGTTTTTGCTATAGGGCGGGTGCGCTCGCCAGACAGACAGAGAGAGACAGAGAGACAGAAAGCAAGAAATCACCCCCCAGGGGGGATGGCCACGCCGCAATCCCTTCTCCTCCATTCTCCTCTCGGGATCTTGGGCATGCACGCACACGCACCCAGCATGAGTTTAAGCCACCAGGTCCGGGACTCAAACCATGGTCGACTACGTGGGAGTCCAGTGACATAGCCATTATGCTAACTGCTGGTCCCAAGAGGTCTATTTTTAAGAGACTCCTGACAGCATGTGTTTACTGTCTATATTGGCTGGTGGTATACTTATGAGTTAGGGTTTCCAAGAATTCTCTGAATAGTAACAGTTACTGTTTCTTATCTTTATATGATACTACTCTAGCTCTTCTAAAAACGTAATAAAAAAATAGGTCTAGTTTATCCATGTTTCTCTGTAAAGTGAATTCTTAACTCTAGACAGGAAGTATCTTGCTCATACATTTTCCCTTCTTTTCGCCCATCAGTAATGTCATCCACTCTTAACCTCAGGCCTATTCCTCACTTTCAATTTTGGCTTAAATTCATCTCTTTAAATAATTATTTATTTTAATTTATTATTATAAATTACTTTTAAAATTTGCTATAGGGTACATGTACTCATAGGGGTGGGAGGAGTGAGAAAGCAAGCAGCCAGGCCATGTGGGAGTCCAGTGCCTTAACCTCCTTGCCACCTGCTGGCCCCTTTAGCTTAAATTTTATTTTCATAAAAAATGTTAATGATTACTCTGGTTCCTCTCTTTTTCTGTTTTTGTTTGTTACACATGGTCTCATTATATCACAATCCTCCTTCCTCAGCCTCTTCAGTTGTTGGGACTACAGGTGTGTGCCACTGTACCCAGTTTTATAGCTGCGCCAGGAATCAGCCAGCTCTCTTGATCTTTTCCTTTAAAGAAGTTAGCGTAATGGCTATGTGGCTGGACTCCCACGTAGTCGACCACGGTTTGCGTCCCGGACCCGGTGGCTTAAAACTTACGCCGGGTGCGTGTGCGTGCATGCCCAAGATCCCAAGAGGAGAATGGAGGAGAAGGGATTGTAGCGTGACCATCCCCTCTGGGGGGTGATATCTCGCTTTCTGTCTCTATGTCTCTCTCTGTCTGTCTGGCGAGCACACGCTCCCTATAGCAAAAACCTCTCAAAAAAAAAAAAAAGAAATCTTTTGGCCTTTTGGCATGATATGGCTGAAGCTCTCTTAATCTTTTCCTTAAAAAAAAATCTTTTGGCAATGATATAGCTGAAAATTTCTGATACTAGATTTATACTGTCTTGATTCATAATATGACTATTTTAAGAGTGTATGTAATTTGGGACTAGCAGATAGCATAGTGGTTATGTTGCTGGACTCCCACATAACCAGCTGTGATTTGGGTCCTGGACCTGGTGGATTCAAAATCACATTGGGCACATGTGTGTGTCTGCTCAAGATCCTGGAAGGAAAATGGAGAAGGGATTGCAGCATGGCAGCTCTCCTGGTGGGGAAGGGTAATTTTTCACTTTCCCTCTCACTGTATCTCTCTCTCTCTCCTGTGAGCACATGTGCCTTAAGGCAAAAACCTCTAAAAAAATTAAAAAAAAAGAGTATATGTAATTTAACACTGAGCTCAATAAAACCCAAGATGCTTCATAAATGTTTGTTAAATTGAACAGACAATGAATGTTTTTCTTAGAAAACTGGAAAGTCCTCAAGTGTGCCTATGCTCTGAAACACATACTGCTTTCCAGTGGGTAATGCCAAAATAATTACATGTCCCAGAAAGAAAATGAGTTATTACTAAAAAGCTATCCTATCAAGTACCTGAGCTGTTTCCTGCCAAACTGCAAGAACTCCAAAGGAATCAGAGATCTAAAACACAATTAATAGGTTCAGCTATGATAAATATGTTCCTAATTAACTTTGCATCCAGAAACTTTTAGAAACAAACTATCAGGAACTACTTAATTCAAGAACAATAATAATCTACATTATTTATATGATATAGAAATATTATTCTTATTTCTTTGTCCCAGGTCTTAAAATAATAGTGGAAAAAATGTTGACTTACATCCTTAATTTTTAGGTATATCTATCAGGTCTGCTTGTACTTAATAATAACTACCAGAAGTATAATGATTAGTAGCAGTTTTAGAGGCTAAAATATTTAATTAGCAATAATAGGAAGTATTAGTTAAATAAGGAAGAAAAAGATAAAAATGTACATTTGCTGAGCATCTACATACAAAGATGACAGACAATATGGTAGGTCCTTTCGCATGCATTATTATGACTTACTATTGTCAGCTTGGATAATCTTGGACAAGTCAACTAATCTGTGTCTCAGTTTTTCCATCTATAAGGTAGTTATAATAACAATAGTTGCCTCATAT